>NC_090336.1:43510275-43664897 GCF_035084215.1 Heptranchias perlo
TGCAAAGAGATTTCAGGGTGAGATACAAGTAAAGATGTTTTAAAAACTCTCAAACACACACAGAAATACAATCATCCATAGAATCATAGAATCATAGAAAGGTTACAGCACGGAAGGAAGCCATTTGGCCCATCGAGTCCACACCGGCTCTGTGCAACAGCAATTCAGCTAGTCCCACTCCCCCACCCTATCCCCGTAGCCCTGCAATTTTTTTTGTTTCAAGTACTTATCCAGTACCCTTTTGAAGGCCATGATTGAATCTGCCTCCACCACCCCCTCGGGCAGTGCATTCCAGATCCTAACCACTTGCTGTGTAAAAAAGTTTTTCCTCATGTCACCTTTGGTTCTTTTGACAACAGAGAGGTAGAATATGAAATCTTCACCAAGCTTCTGGCTGAATTGTTATGTTCAGATTTCTGTTCCTACCTCGCCCAATCAGCATTTGGCATTACCAGTATCAAGCCATTTTTCAGATCGCCTGTCAATTGTGCTGCATTTAAATATCATACACATATGTTCCAAAACAGTCACAGTAATTCCAGTACAGAGCCAATATTTAATTTTAATGAGTTATGTACAGAAACACAATGGATAAGAACATGGATATGGCAGGCATCTCTGCCCCACCAGCTGCATCACATTATGTAACATGTCTGCTACTGACAAGCAATATTCTACCTCCCTCAACAGGGCTTTCTTGCAGCATTACTGGATGATGTGATGCATCACAAATGCTGTGATTAGAGCTTACGTGACTGAAGTGTCCAGGTTATCGGTAATTCTGTAGTCAAGGAGGTACTAGTGGCAATCCATCTGACCTCCATGTCACTCCTTTCTAAATGCAGCAGTAACTTGTGCATTTATTTTAATAACTAAACACTAATGTGCAAAAATAAGAATGTACAATATAGGTTTTCCAAAAATGTTATCTATAATTCATATGCTGTTAGACTATTTCATTTGCTTCCATTACTGTTGTCCTCACTGATCTGCATAACCAGTAAATGCCTCAGGAATTTTCAGACTAATTAATTTACACTGACTATATGTTAAACAATTATTTAACTGTAGGTTTTAATTGGATAACCTACTAACACGTACAGTCCATTCCTCTTTTTTCAATTCTGGGGCTCTGTAGCGACATACTTCAAAACCACTCCTGGACAATTTGCATACAGCTGGGTCAGGAATTTTGCACACAAGCTATTGCTCAGTATATGTGTGGTATCACAAAGAGTCAGAAAGTGTGCAGACCAATTTATTTTCAGACTTCTTCTAATAGTGAGACTAAGCAATATGAAGTGCCCCATACGAGAGGGTTTGTGTGTTTGTGTGTGTGTGTGTGTGTGTGTGTGTGTACGCACAGATGTACCTTTATGGTTGAGATAAACTTAGTTTTGTTATTTCATCTATGTTGTACATCTGTTCTCGTGATCCAAGGCTATTTTGTTAAATAAGAATTAGTTACAATTCCATAGAGCTAGGGAAACTAGAAATAGATACTTTAGAAATAATGGGATGCATAAAATGAAATATAAAACGCAAATATCCCATTCGTTCTAAAATGAAAAACTGATCCGCAATCTTTCCCTTACAACCACATAACTATTAGATTCATTAAGCACAAAAGGTGAATATAGTCAATGTAATTAAACCTCTAGAAGAAAAAAGAACTACTTCAGCTTCTGAAATGTTTTGAATTCTGTACCAGCATTATCTGAACTTAGTTATTTATAATATTCTATTGACAATTGTTCAAAGATAATTGTGCTGACACACAATAGACTCATATAAGATGACACATACAAATTACTACCAATACAGTAGAGCGTAGTCATATTTAAATAAACCATATTATTATTTTTGAGCTGATGTACGCACTCAGTATGCAATTGTATATTGAATCATGGATGGATAGCGTGAATAAGCTGAAATTTATTCTTAAGTTTCAAATGGCATATATCACAAAGCAAAGCTCAAGCGATTTATCTCATCTGAATCTAGAGATTAAATGACAGCCTTATACTCGCTGTCACATATTAAACATAATATATTCTACAGTCACAATAAAAGAAGAAGAATGTCAACCTCAGTTAAAAGTAGAGCTGAAAATACACTGATTGAAGACAGAGAAGCTATTGTGATGTCATCACTGCAGGAGAGTACTGTCAGGACGATTCGAAGGAGGGTATAAAAGGGGAATTATATGCAGTCCTAACGTCTAGTTATAAGGGAATTAAGAGTCTACTATATGTGTTTAACAATTAGGGTATGGGTAAATGGTCCACATACCCAGCAGTAAATGTAAAACGTAGTTGCCTATCATAATTATCAGTTAGCAGGGCTTTTGATTGCAATGTTGGTGGTATTTTTGGCACTCTGAGTCACCACTGCTTAGAAATGCTTTGCTACTGCCAGGCTTGACACTATCACAGTTATTAGGACTCAAAATCACCATGCTAGTGACATGTTTACCACAACTTTTACATATCATGATGCATTTGTATCAGTGTATCACAAGATCATTACATTATTGCTTATTAACCTGCTGGCAGTTTGCTGGAAAGGTGGCTGAACTACACCTAAATCTATTGTTGATGTTGTTCACTGGCTGTGTTATCAGCATTTTGGATTAAAAGTGTTACATTCCCTGTGAGGTAATGCCAAGAATTTTCAGAAAACTTTTAAAAAAGGAAAAAAAAAGCTCTGCTAAAGCAAATTGATCATTTTAATATTGTGCATCAACAGTAGCTGTCGATACCTTTAGGAGCAAAGTATTTTAACTAGGCTGGACTTGAACAGACATTTAATTGTCTCATTTAATGTTTCATTTTATATAGTCTTTGACTGGATGTTTTGAATTTGATAAGTTATTTGATACCTAAGTGGGACAGAAATTATGGGTAGGCACTACATTCAGAACATAAAGAACAACATCTCATATCCCATGTAAGTTCAAGTTTTGATTTAGAGCTGTTTAAGGCAATTACCTGCACATAATTTATCCTATTATAAAAATACAAAAAAATTTAATACAAAACTGTATTTTTAATGGAAATGAGAAATAAAGTGGAATGGCACAGAACTAATGGGCTGCACTATTTTTGTATAGATTAATGTAATTTAACAGTGGCAGGATTTTCCAACATCACCATAATAAAAGAAAACATATGTTTATATTGTGCCTCGTCATGTCAAAATGTCTGAGGGCTTCACGCAATGAATGACTTTTGGAGTGCAGAGACCGTTAAATAAGTAGCACCTGATGTTAACCCCCGTGTCATCGGCAGTAACAAAAGCAATGCTTGACCCACTGAATCCAAAGCTCACTTTGATTGCCCATCACAACCTAACATATTCCTCCAATTTCAAAAACAGTCACAAACATTTCTTGTTAAGTTTGTTGATTCTTCACAATAACATTATGATATATCTCCTTTCCAATGTACACATTTTCACAGAATAGTTACAAACCATAAAGTACAAATTAGAAAATATGTTCTACTGAACACAACATTGTCGGGTTAAAAAAATAGATCTAATCAAAATCTGGTTAGACCCTATTAGTCAATATTACAAATCAGTGCAGAAGGTACATGCAGTCACTTCCATTTTAATCTCAGTTCATTTAGTACAACAACAAAAAAAAGAAAATGGGATATATTTAATGTTATCAGATTCAGCATACAGCTAACCGGAAACAAGATATTGCTTTAGATCACAATTCCATTGCGATGCAATGCCTCGGGATCTCTGTACAGAGTAAGCACTCGTATACAGATATATGCTGCCTAGATAAGATTACACAAACTGCTTTACTGAGAAGGCAATTCTGAAAACACAACTTCAAATATGAAGCTAACAGTCAAGTGGTTAAGTCAACAGTTAGAATGCAATGCACTACTTAACTGTCTCCCTCCAGACTAACCAGTTAGAAGAAATACTAAGACAAGCGCTGCTTGTTTCATGCACGTTCACCGCTAGGGACTGCCAAGCTCTTTGAAAGACTTCAGCAACATCGAGGCAGACAGCAGCACAGTGGGGCGACTGTTCACCTAACTGGCAGCAACAGCTCACAACACAACGCAGAAATTTTAACTTGCTGCAATCACAACATAAAGCAAGGTTCGTTATATGCGTTCCTCCAGTCCCCATCCAATATTAACCGCATTGAATGACACTACAGACCTGCCCTATCAACCGTTTGTTTTTTTGCAAGCAGTCTTCGTGTGACGAAATAGAATGTGCTGGCTCTAGCTGGAATTGCCCAGGGTTAAACTGACTATTATTTTGACTGAATTGGTACTGTACCAGGCGAAAAGCGGCACGGTTAATGCAATGAAGCGGCAGATCAGAAGCTGCTAAGCTAGCACCCAGTGAAAGAATGGAGAGCGTAGAAGCCAGATTCCCAAGTTATTTCTTTTTCCCCCCTCTCCTCTCGCTCCAATATTTCTCCCAGGTCTGACCATAGTCTGACTTTGCCAACAGATGCAAAAGTACTCTGTGCAAATCAGAATTGATCCACGGCCGATTTCAGAAAGCCGAGAGTGAATGATTTATTTGACAGCCGTTTAATGTAAAACCTGTGCTTTTAGAAAAAGGGGGAAAAAAAGTTTACTTGTGTGCAGCACCGACCCCTCTTCTATGAGTTGGCAGCGGTACAATCAGCCAGATTTCATTTGGGAAGTAAGAAGGACATCTGACGACAGGTTTTAGTCAGCTTAGCAGAATAGCATTTCCCTAAAACAAAATGTAGAGGGCCCAGCAATGAATTCTCCTTTTAATGCCTGGTGCAAATGGTGATTAAATTTACACTTATTAAAATCGGTTCCGCTTACAGCAGAGCGAAAGAAAGGAAAAGTCGCCAACTTACCATCGAGTGAATAATCCTGATTTTTCACCCTCCCACAAAAAAACCCAAAAATGATAGCTTTCTTCTCTCTGCCACTTCACATTTTTATGTTGGATTAAATCAGAAAGCAGTTGAGGATTTGCCAGGAACCAGACACCAAATGTGTGCAGTTAAGTGACTGATGTGGCTTGCTTGCTGGCGAGTAAACTGTCAACAGTAGCCTCCAGTTGCCCGTTCGGTACTGCAGATGGCCAGACTCACTCACAGGGAAAGGAAGGGAAGGGGCTTCAAAATCAGACGATGGTCACAATCTTTGCATCCCAATCGAAGCTCATCCCACGCTCCCTGCCATCAGTCTTATTCCATTGCATAAGGAAGTGCTGGAAAAGAAGGGAAGGAGCAGGAGAAGGAATGATCGCGCAGGCTGCCTCTCTCTCTCTCTCTCTCCCTTTGCCTCTCTCCACTCTGCCCTGGGACCGCTGCGGTAAGCCTGGATCTTGCTGGTGCTGCGTCCACCCTCCCACACACATTCAGCCCGGATCGAAGCGCTGGAACTAGGTGCTGCAGCGCTGCATTCAGCTCAGTCCTCGTCCAACTTCATGTGGGTAAAGGGAGGGAGGAATACTAATGCAAGTCTCGCCAATCCCCCCACACACACCGTGCCGGTTCCGTTAAACTAGCCCCTTTTTCGCTGTGAGGTGCCGGCGCCGGCACTTCAGTTGCTAGCGTTATATTTTGGACGCGTGCGCACTACGGGTGAAATTACTGGGCAATTACAAACATCGTGATTTTTTTCCCCCAATTTCAATAATTCAACAGCAACGCAATCTAGAGCATAACTGGCTACGTTTCTATAAGTAGCATTTCTAACCTTAAAAAATGCAAAGTGATGGGAAAGTGAAGAGTCCAATTAGACTTGTGCCATTTCTGGTTTTTTTTTAAATGTGAATTGAAGACTATTTCGCTCCATTGTAAATCCTGGCAGTTGCAATCTATTTAGTTGTTGTTTTACACCAGGCTGCTTTTGCTTTGTAAATATATTCAGAAAATGTTTTATCTTAATGTTTAATAACAAGTATTTTAAAACATCGGGAGAAGAGCCCGCAGATTTATTTTATATCACACAGTAAACAGAGAATGAGTCAGAGTTCGCCTCATTCTAATTCCACTGTGTAAAATTGTGGACTGATTAAAGGCGAACTGCCATTTACTTCATCGGGTAAATGTTTCCCAGTGATTCGCACACCTCTGTTGTTCTTAACATCCACGGGCAAGAAACCCCTGACCAGCCAGATATGTTTATTGTTATGTTTACTTTCTCATACCCCGATAGAGAACCTTTCTTGTTACATCCGAATTTGAATGTCAAAATCTACTGTGGGGCATTTTTGTTGCAGGATCTGGTTGAATGTTGCGCCGCGCTGAGGTGCTGCTCGAAAACAAACAGCGTTCACGTATTGCTATTGGCAAATGCACCGAGTGCTGCAAGACCCTTGTGTGTGCGCACATACTCTGTAAATTCGAGATCGCCCAGAATTTGAGTCAGATTTTAACGACCCTTGAACCTGAATTTTGCTCTTTCCGCAGACCAACGAGAGTGGTCTCCTCATTTGAATCCGTTATTTTAAATCCTGAAGTGCACTGACTTGTGTGCGGCACGCCACTCTATTAAAGACGCAGTTCACCTATGCTGTCCAGAGATATGTCCACATGTCCAATTGTGCGGAAGCGCCCTTTCGTGACGGTCTCTGTTGTATCATCTTACCTCTATGTGAAAGTGCTATGCTTGGGATGCCAAGGAGCTGATGCAATAATGCTAACGCACGTTGCATAACTTACATTACCATCTCAACATCTGTGGAAACGCAAATTTTAGTTACATAATTTATAAAATGTTTTATTATCCACGTTATGATGTCCCTGGGCCAAAACGCTAAACTATAAATGTCTGAAGTTATCATTTGTTATGGAACAGATACACAGTTGTCCATTCAAGGCGCATGATCATGGATTAAAAGGCCCTCTCAGACACATTTGTGCCCGGCAGAATTTGACCATTTCTATCTATTAATATGTGTGTTTTAACACATTGTCGTGTGTGTCACATTCAGGTGTCACAGTCCGGCATCATATTCATCAAAGGAAAATTATACGCAAATTTCTTACATCTAAAGTTCTTGCCGCTGAGCTGCTAATATTCAAAGTTACTCCGGCCCAAAGCAAATTTATTTCACCTCTGACTGATACGCACGTGTATTAGTAAATAGAAGATAAACTAACCAAATTACTGAAAGCACACTTCTCGAAGTTTTTATGGTAACTGCCTTTTTCTCACAACCTCCTGCCTACATCTAGGTAAAAAATACAATGTACAACATAACTTACTTGCAAAATTATAAACAAAGGCAAAATAACCTGAATTTATCTATAAAACTGGCCAACTCCTGTCAGCAATGCAGGTACTAAGATTTCCCCCCTGAGGACAAAGCCGTCAGGGGCCTGAGGCTCAAGTTTTGGCCCCCATAATATATGTCAGCTCATCGTTATCTGCCACACTGCCAACTCCCTGCTGGCCTGTCGATCCTCTGCAACCCACCCAAGGCCTGGTCCTGACCATGAGGCTCTCTCTACTACAGCCCAAAGCCTTCAACCCCGTTCCCAGCTTGAAGCTAATTTTTTTGGCAAGAAATACACTTTGATACTGTTTTTTGCCGAGCAGCTTCAGTGCTTATAAGCATTTCTTGCTAAAAGCAGCTTCAGGATGGGAATGGAGATGAGGGTGCAGGAATACATCAAGCTGGAGGGCATCTAATGGATATGAATAAGATAGGGGCCAGTTGGGCCAAGTTTTCCTGGGCCCAGCATGCTCCACACTGCTGCCATGCCCTGGGACCCCTTCTACTGCTCCTCAGTGCACTCAGGCTCAAGGACCACCTCCTCAGTTCTCCCAGAACCCAATACTTGCCCCTATGTTGCCAATTCCACCCTCCTCCCAGTATTACCCCAAAAGTCCCCCAATGCCAATACATCATAAGACCTCCCTCAAATGTTTCAGACCCAGGAACTCTCCCGAGCAATGCTATCTCCGAGGACCCTATGCTCCAATGCATCCAGACTCAAGTTTAATGGCATCAGTCACCCCTTTAAGCAATCTGAATATCTTACTTTTATAGGAGTTGACTCACACTACTCTATATCTACTTGTACAATAGCAAGATCTGAATGTAACAATGTAAACTGCCTGTGACCTGAATTGCATATCCATGTCCTTAGCACATTTATTTCTTCAATCTCTCTGTCTGACAGAGCACCAAGTTAACAGCAGATGAGGGGAGGTTTTTTTTTATTCGTTCATGGGATGTGGGCGTCGCTGGCAAGGCCAGCATTTATTGCCCATCCCTAATTGCCCTAGAGAAGGTGGTGGTGAGCCGCCTTCTTGAACCGCTGCAGTCCGTGTGGTGAAGGTTCTCCCACAGTGCTGTTAGGAAGGGAGTTCCAGGATTTTGACCCAGTGACGATGAAGGAATGGCGATATATTTCCAAGCCGTGACTTGGAGGGGAACGTGCAGGTGGTGTTGTTCCCATGTGCCTGCTGCTCTTGTCCTTCTAGGTGGTAGAGGTTGCGGATTTGGGAGGTGCTGTCGAAGAAGCCTTGGCGAGTTGTTGTAGTGCATCCTATGGATGGTACACACTGCAGCCACAGTGTGCCGATGGTGAAGGGAGTGAATGTTTAGGGTGGTGGATGGGGTGACAATCAAGTGGGCTGCTTTGAATCATTACATTGCTTTATTCCACAGTTAGGTGAATGTACAGAACAATAGTCATGATCAGATTTATTTAGTTCAATCAATACAATTTATTTCCATGTATTAACATAAAAATAACAAAACATGATATTCTACCTCACTTCAGTGGGTTGTCTTGCTTGACTTTTTGAGCCAACCTTTTCTGGGCCTTTCCGCCTCAGTTGCATCATCTGTTGTAAAGGCTCGGCTTCGTTTTTTTGTGTCTGTTTCTATCTTCTTATCCCATGCAAAACAGACGACAGAGATCAAGGGGTTTTCCAACACAACTGGTGAGAGAGGTTTTCTAATTATCCAGACAAATCAGTTATTGTTCTGTCTCTGGGAAAAACAACTTCCATTTAGCATTTTAACCGCCCATTAATTGGGTGCCTTTTTAAAAACTCATGAGAATATACATTACTTATAAAAACAGCATTTAAAGTAACTCAAAATCCTTTTTGTTGAAAAGGCATCAAAAAATCCTGAACCGCAACACTTAAATGTAATCTTTCAAGTCTCTGAGTACCTTCATTAGGTTTATATCTGAAGGGCTCAAAAGCTTTATCGTGGAGTTCATATTTGTCCCCACAGAATCATTCGGCCAGCTGAAAAAAGACGTGGCAGTCTAAGTATGCAAAATTTCCAACCATGAATAATAGGATACATTTTAATGGGCAAGTTTAATCATATTATTGTGATTTTTGTCATTTTTCTGTCAATATTATGTCAATAACAAATTTTGCAGCTTGTAACTTACTATCCCCAGATTACTTATTTCTCCAGACTGTTCCCAGAATATTTCCCCAGCCCCCTTAACTGCATCCACTTCTCCCCCTAAATCACTGCAAACAGCACCTCCTCTCCCATACAACAGATCTTCTCACTTACTGTAAGCAATGGCATAGAAGATGAACTTTCTTCTAAAAAAATCATGTCATTTTAGATCCCCTAATAATAAGAGAGATGCATTTCTAAGACAATCCTATGTAAAGTTTTCTTGAGGAGACATTTGCCATTATCATTGTGGGATTGGTTTCTAGCACCAGGTACACAAAGTCACAAATGGACCCAAAAATATTCGGGTACATGAACATTCAAGTGAGTAATTCTTGTTTGAACTAAACCCTTTAATTGCCCCCAAAAGGCATATGAGAGATATAAAGAATACTCAAGGGGACTGGCATGATACAATATTTATATTAAAAGTGGATATCATTATATAATATGAACAACTTTTTCTCTTATGTTTTGTGTCCGATTGGGTCCACAAATCGTCATATGGAATACATTATTTATGCAGTGAAAGTACAAGGAAATGTACAGGGAACCTTTATTATATGAAAAAAATCACCCTTATATTTATTTTATAAATTCAAATTTTAGTGTTGGAATAGTTCTCTCTTGATAATTCAAAGTTGTTTTTTGCATTAAAAAATTCAAGTGATCTAGTATGTGTTTCTTCAACTTACAAAATCTGAAGACCACTCTCTGATTGCAAAAGAAAATGGTATTTGTTTTTATTTGTTCTTGGGATTTGGGCGTCGCCTGCATTTATTGCCCACCTCGAGTTGACCTAAGAAGGTGGCAGTGGGCTTTCTTCTTAAACCATTGCAGGAAGTATTCATTGCAGCGGTTTGATATAACTGAGTGGCTTTCTAGGTGTGGGACTGGAGTCACATATAGACCAGACCGGGTAAGGACGGCAGGTTTCCTTCCCTAAAGGACTTCAGTGAATCAATTGTGTTTTTACGATATTCCAACAGCTTCATGGTCACTTTTACTGATACATTTTTTAAAAATTTCCTGATTTTTTTAAAAACTGAATTCAAATTCTCAAACGGTCATGGTGGGTTTTAACCCATGTTCTCTGGATTAGTAGTCCAGGCCTCTGGATTATTAGTCTGGTAACAAACATTAAACTACCATTCCCACATAATACAAGGTATCAGACCCAAGTTGCAGGGGATTTCAGAAATTACAAGCCATTATGAGGAGTCTACTCGCAAATAACAGGCAATAGGGAAGGTGAAACTATAGACCTCCCTTATGCTTAGAGCTAGTACCATCCAGCTCTAATGTTTGTCTCCCTTCTCACTCACTTCCACAAAGACATACATATAGTCACATAACCACTGTCTGAAGGTGTCACTTGGAGACAGCATTCTAACGTTTGTTAATTTCTGTCATTGTAGGCCTCAAAGAGCAACCTACCAGAAGCCTAGCACAAGACAGCTTGATACAACGCCCTGCGTCTCTCTCATCCACATTTGTGAGCACCAGCACAGTTATACACAGGCTGGCAGATGCAGTTAGTGAGCTTGAGGAGTTAGCACTCAATGAACAGTTGAAGAGAAGCAAGTGAAGGGTCAGCCAGATGGATGCCATCAATGACCTCCATTACTTTGGGAAATGTAACACTGCATTGGACATTAGGCTATTGTTGCTGTTGAACAAGAAAGGGGATTGAAGTGTTGACCACGATGTACCCCGCAAACAGTCTGCTGTTTGATACATGCGTGGTTGCACTTTAGATGATACTGTAGGTGATCCCTATGGCAGCCTGGCGGAGGGGTAAGTCAGAACATTGAGGGCAGTTACGAACTTGACTGTCATTCACCATGGAGTCCCTGTGGTGCAGGTTGGCTGCAGGTATCTTTTCAGCAGATGGCACAGCTCACAAATGGCTGTGTGCTGATCCAAAGGCTGTGTAGACAATTCCCCTCGGCCACTGGCAGACAGTCCAGTTCTGGCCCTAGATGATCTTCCTGGCAAGCCTTTTTTCATCTTGTATCACTTCAACCATGGAATACTGCATTTGGAGCACTTTTAGACCAACCCCCATCACTGATTTTAACTTGACTTGCCAACTCTCACGGAACGCTGTAGCTTACACTTGATCTCTGAACTTCAGTGAAAGTTTATATAGTAAACCCACCTGTTTTATTCATTTCTCCCTATTCTGTGAAGTGTTGTAAATATTTAATTTACGGTTGGCTTTCCAGGGAATTCTGAGACAATATTTATCTATTTTCATTTGAACCTAAATATTCCCTATCTGTGCTGATAACAGAAAAAATAAAAATAAAGTAGAAAAACACAAATGTTTAGATTTTCCTCCAAATATCAATGGGCTAGAAATCGTTTTGAGCGGTACCGCTGCTCCTGTGCATTAAATGAACAAATTTGCTTACTGTGGGCTCTACGGCGTCGAATTGCTTGAAACTGAACTTTAAAAAAAATGTGTGCTATCAATCCAGCCTCTGAGCAGCGTGAGTTGCTGCGCAGCTGGAAAGGTCTGTGAGAGGAGAAGACACCCCCACAAAATCTGTCAGGAACATAAGTCACGCCCACAGATTCAGGCTGCATTGCTCAAGCAGACAAGCAGACTTCATTCATTTAAAGTTAGTATTCTGGAAGTCATTATAAATAATTTTTTAATATAAAAAGCCAAAGAAATAATTGAATTAAATTAAAGAGACAGAAGGGAAAAGTAAAAAAAAATAATTAAAAAAAAATAATTTTAATGACCAAAAACGATTAAAATAAGGAGTAATCTGAGACTCCACATTTTTCAAAGTTAATTTTTAGTTGTTTGGCAGTCATTAAGACTTACCGCACTGGTAAAACTTAGTTATTTCCTGGTATTTTTAAGGTACCTGTTTGGTGGCAGAATTAATTACTTTCCAGCTAGGCAGATAAGCAAGTTGGTGCTTTTTCAATGATTTTCTGATTGCAGAGTGCGATGGCCCTTTAACTCAAAGCTGTCATATCGCCGGCGAACAATGAGGAGCAAGTTCCGGATTTCCTCGTTTCACTGAGCATGTGCAAACGCCAGAACTTGCTGCTTCAATTCTCCACTAAGAACGGAGAGCGCTGTTGAGCTCCTCCATTATTTTGGGACCGATTTGTGCCCCCCTCTGCTTTCAGGTGTTGTTCAGAGGAAAGTGGAGCAGGGAGGCCTACCATCTAACACCTGACCCAAAATATGTCATCCTCTATTTCCTCCACCCCCAGTGAGAGTGGACTTTGTTGGTTGCTGCTTGCGTGTCCCACCACATGTAAATGACAATGAGGGGCGGGGCTTGGGATTTTGGCCAATTTCCCTCCATCTCACTTTTGCAGCAGAGTTGGAGTGAAAAGTCAGAAGTAAAAAAGATGGTGGGGGGGTTGGGGTGGGGGAGGTGAAGGTTGTAGCAGTGGGAGGCAGATTGATTGATTTTTATGCCTCATCTCCCTCTTCCAACTCCTTAAACCACCTGTTCCCTTGCACTGGGATTATTGAAAGCCAATTTTTAAAAATTGGATTGCAGCACTTGTAGACCTGGATATCCTGTTCCTTTTAACATTGGCCCTATCCATTTCAGCGAGTCCCCTGCTGCAGCACCATGACTTTTTATTTGCTCGCAGTGGCAGACTCCAATTGAAGGATGACATACTGCTGGGAGTTTTCCCATTAACTTTGTTGATCCCAAACCAGCGGTTGCAAGTCCCACCCTGACCCAACTACAGCAGAAAATTCTCCTACATCAGCCTTGGCTCAGTGGTAGCACTTTCATCTTTGAATCAAAAGGTTGTGGGTTCAAGACCCACTCCAGAGACTTGAACACATAATCCAGGCTGACTTAGAAATATAGAAAATAGGAGCAAGTGTGGACCATTCGGCCCTTTGGGCCTGCTCTGCAATCCAAAATGATCATGGCTGATCATCTAACTCAGTACCCTGTTCCTGCTTTCTCCCCATATCCCTTGATCCCTTTAGCACGAAGAAATATATCTATCTCCTTCTTGAATACATCTAATGACTTGGCCTCCACTGTAGAGAATTCCACAGGTTCACCACCCTCTGAGTGAAGAAATTTCTCCTCATCTCGGTTCTAAATAACATACCCTGTATCCTGAGACTGTGATCCCTGGTTCTGGACTTCCCAGCCATCGGGAACATCCTTCCTGCGTCTAGTCCTGTTAGAATTTTATATGTTTCGATGAGATCACCTCTCATTCCTCTAAACTCTAGTGAATATAGGCCTAGTCGACCCAATCTTTCCTCATATGTCAGTCCTGCCATCCCAGCAATGAGTCTGATAAACCTTCGTTGCACTCCCTCCATGGCTAGGACATCCTTCCTCAGATAAGGAGACCAAAACTTCACACAATACTCCAGATGTGGTCTCACCAAGGCCCCGTACAACTGCAGTAAGACATCCCTGCTCCTGTACTCAAATCCTCTTGCAATGAAGGCCAACCTACCATTCACCTTCCTAACTGTTTGCTGCACCTGAATGCTCGCTTTCAGCGACTGGTGTACAAAGACACCCAGATCTCGTTGCACCTCCCCTTTTCCCAATCTATCACCATTCAGATAATAATCTGCCTTTCTTTTTTTACAACCTTTTGACACTTCAGTGCAATACTGAGGAAGTGCTGCACTGTCAGAAAGTGCTGTTTCTCACATGAGATATTAAACCGAGGCCCTGTCTCTTCTCTCTGTAAAAGATCCCACGGCCTATCTGAAGAAGAGCAGGGAGGTTGTCCTGGCCAATATTTATCCCTCAACCAAACATCGCTAAAAAAGATTATCTGGTCATGTATGTAATTGATGTTTGTGTTGTATGCAAATTGGCTGCTGCATTTTCCTACTTTACAACAGTGACTACACTTCATTAGCTGTACAGTGCTTTGGGACATTTTTGAGCCATGAAAGGTACTATGAAAATGCAAGTTCTTTCCATTCCTTTAACTCAATAATCCCCCCAAAAATCAATAGTAAAAAAGGTACTGAAAATGAGTATAAAAAACATATATAGAAGGCCTCTGGCTCTTTTAAAATGTTTTCTGGGTTTTGAAAGGCCTTTCCCTCTAAAGGAAAATTCAGTGATAATATTCAATGGTATTTTGCAGAGGTTCACTTTTCTGAATCACAGACAGAAAATTTCTCTCTCTTGAAGCTGTTTCTTCAAATTCCTAATCTGTTGAGATTTCATATCAACTCTGTGCTAGTCTAAACATCGTTCATTCTTGCAGCGCTGTGCAAAATTGACTCACAGCATGTTTCTGTTTCATGGAATTCAAGATGCAGTACCTGTTTTCAGTACCTGAATGTCTATGTTGCCATGTACTTTTTTTACAATTAGAGTCTCTGTCAATAACATTTTACACAAAGTTATTCCTTTCACTTTTTCTGTGGTGCCTAGCCATACTGCATGCTGATTTTATATGGCATGAATGAGACAGTAATGATTGCATATCGGATGTATGAAGTCACCATGTCATTACCACCTCATGTAAATATGCGCCTTGGACAGGTACTTCTGCTGTTGGCAGGAAATAACAGCGGAAAATTGGATAGGCGCAAAAATATTCGGAAGCCCAATGTAATGGATCCCCACTATTCCCTGCCCCCGTCTGTAGGAGAACTGCTTGACAATTGGGCAGTAAGAGGAGGAAAATCCAGGCTTACACTTTTTCGTAACATTTTGCCTTCTAGATGGGTTACTATGACACAGTGCAGATACATTTAAAGAAACTTCTGACCAAATAAGAAAGCATTGAAAATGCAGATCATCATAAAAACAGTGCTGTAAAAACAGAAAAATAGATCACAAAGATGAGATAAGTACAGACGAGGAAGACCATTTGGCCCAACTATTTCACTGATGTTGTTAGGCCATCCAATGCCATTTTGGTGTCAGTAATCCTGCCACTGATATTTTCTCAACCAGTCCACAAACCATGGGTGGTATAGATTGGGAGGCAGCTGTTATAGCAATATTTAAAGCGATACTCACCTGATCTCATTTAAAATGCTGCAAAGGTCCGGGAGACATTTTGCTGGTAATTTATTGTGGTGTTTGGCTTTTAGACAATTCAGAAGTGCTTGTAATGGCTGTACAACCTTCTGAAATCTTAAGGGGCTTCTGGCATTGCACTTTCTTTTACATGATGATCTTTCTGGCAATTCCAATCAACTTGGACTTGAAGTTTCCCTTTGTATGCCAGATTTTCCAGCAAGAAGAGTTGGAGTGGGTTAGTGTGTGCCCTGTGAAAGGGTTGTGAAGATGTGTGTGGCAGCTTAGCATAATGCGCACGCTGACAGGAAGAAGCAGCAAGTGTGGGCAAGAGGGGGAAATACTTGTGAGGGCTGTAGCAGATGTTGAGTGTGCAAGTGCAAGTGTAATGAAGTGTCCTGTTATGATTGTAGGAGAGGCTTGTGAAGTAGGGGAGGGAATGATATCTAGTGCTGGGGCTAATGTCTGGTGTTGTGGATGCCCTGCCCATTAACTGCCCACTCTGCACCACATACCAAAATTGCCCCCCAAATCTTTAAAATGCATTCAAACTTCATTCCCAGGAAAGATAATGAGTGGTGAATGATTGTTTATTTAATTTTTCTTCTGGGCACCACTAAACGTTGCCCTCTGGGGCTCCAACTGCAGAAGCCTGGATTTACATTAGGGTCTATGATTTGCAGTTTGGGTCTGACGCCACCAGATGGTGGGGTTACACAGTGTGGTCCAGGGATCACTTTGATCTACCATCAACTCTATTCATGCATCATCTTAAGTATTGTAGTGACAATATTGGCATGCAAAATGCATTCTAGTGTACATCAAGAGAATGCTTCTTCATAACTGTCACACATTACTACTGCTTCTACTGTCTATATATATTTTCCAGAAAATAGGATAAATTGGACCACTAACCATCATTTGCTGAAGCAAGGTTTCCCATGCAGCAGCAGTTTATTCCTGTGGATGGTAAGAAATTTGAACTTCAGGCAGAAGACATCAAGATATGACCAAATGCCCTGTAGACCTCCTCTCACAGGCCACGAATCATGGCATTGGTTGTTTCAGTTGTAAAGCTGGGTTTTCTTTCATTTAGAACAATGCTGATTATGGGCCAATATGATACAAGAGTGTAAAGTAATGAAAGGATGGGACAGGGAAGATATAAGCAGACTTCTTACAGTAGTTGAGGGGTCTAGAATGAGGGGCCATAGATACAAGATTGAATGCAAGAGATTGAGAATAGGGAGCAAGAGAAACTCCTTTATGCAGAGAGTTGTGAGGCTGTGGAATTCACTTCCTAGAGTAATGGTTGAGGCATAAACAATGTCAACATTCAAGATTAGAATGAATAGGTGGAAAGAGGAAAGGGGGTTGAAGGGATATGGGAATAGGTTGGGTAAACGTGATTAAAACTATTTGATTTTGTGACGAGTAAGCACCAACACAAACTGGTTGGGCTAAATGGCCTCCTTTTGTGTTACAACTTCAATGTATTTCTACGTATTAGTTTTGACTTCACAAATTCATGGTGAATATAAAACTGACTTCCAGCTGAGTCAGAAGTTGGTTAGTAATGAATTTCCTGATAACTTCCTCATATTATATCCCTTCAGTGAACGAATATTAAGAATATTATTTATTAAATTTATGTTCTCTTCATCTTACATATCATAATTCCTCTTCCCTTTCATTAATATGTAGCTCTTAAAAATTGTATTACCTGAATTAATGTAATATGACAAAACAAATGTCATGGAGGGTTCGATCAGAGTTAAATGTGGATTGAGGAGTTTGCTGAGCAATTTTTTTTGTCTGAATTGTCTTGCCTTCCAAGGATGTTGATCCAGTTAGGGATGAGGTATACCTAAATCATTAATCAGATGCCAAATTTGAGCAATGGAGGGCATAAATCAATTTATGCTCCACAATCCATTCATAATTTTCCATTTAATAGGGATGGAGATTTCATATGCACCAACATTAATAATACTTAATAACATTTATGAGGGAAAAGGATTATGGGGCCAATTATTGTCTGCTAATGTAAACCAATTCTAAATGGTTAATAACTAGTCCTAATTTTGCCAGAATGGTAAAGTCCTAATGGCATTCAAATTTAGCGACAGAATATTTATATAACAAGTCACAGATCCAATTGCAGATTTGGGGGGGGGGGTTGCAGGAAGACCTAGCAGCGCAAAATAAAGTGCATAAGTGAGATTTAAAGGGATGGGGACAAATAAAAGGGGGTGTCACAATAGAGGCCGCTCCTTGTCTTTTTCCTCTGAGGTTAAATGGGCCAACTCTATTTCTTTTTAAAAGCTTTTCTAAGCTCTTTTTGTTTAATATTACTGTTTGCTACTGCTCAATTTGTTTGTAATTTAAAACATCTGAATAGCCTTTTTCGTCAAAGAATGTCATTCAGATCCCACCAAGTGGTAGATTTTTGGCTTTTACACTAAATATTTTAAGGGTTCAATGTCCCATCAGCAGACCTCACATTCCTTATGATCTGGAGTATATCTTTATCTGCAAAATATGTAGGTAAATGATAGCAAGACCCAAGGATCAAACAAAGAATACTTACCACAGTACAGTAGCTTACTAGAAAGTACCATATACTGCAATGTGATCCAATTCATCTTCGACAGATAGATTGAATATACAAACTGAAACTCAGCTATAAAGCAACAAATTATTTAACTTAAAACAGATAAGAAAATAGCATCAGTGCAAAATATTATACTTACCATAATTTACAAACTTTCCTATCCTCCACAATATATCAAAATAATAAAGATGCTTTCCCTGAACTATCTCTCAATATATATTAAAACCTGAACATGGATGTTTATCTCTTACAGGATGAACCACTGTCACAAAGTCAAATTAGAATAATTTCTCTGCTGGCTGCAGACTGTAGGCTAACTTCTGAGGTAAACTCACCCACAGAAGTATCATTCACATAAAAACACTTATGTTCCCCTAATTATATTGGATGGTTAGCTATTCATTGTCAATTATATGAAATATCTGTCCCCCAGTTTGAAATCTCAGTGATAGTTGGAACTTAATGCTTCATCCAACCAGCCATCAAAAGCACTGTAAGGCAGGAACAACCCACTGTATCTGCATTCAGTTGACATAAGCATATTAAAACCATCTTAGTTTGACAGAAACCAAGATCCAGATGCATATTAATTGACCTTCACCTGCCTGAATGAAATATTAATTTTCTGTACCTTGCAGTAACAGCCCATAGAAACCACAATTAACCTTGTGCGTACTGTTATAGTAATGAGGTATTCACATCAATAATGTAATACTGACAAAAATAAATTTTTGTCACAGTCACAATAGACTATCAAAAATTCTGAAAGCCATTAGAAAGGGTCAAAAGGTATCACAACCTATTAGCAGCTTTTGCCAAGGGTGAAGGGCAGGGGGTGGAGAAGTGACAGCAATAAATTAAGGGAAGAAAACCCAAGGCGAAGGCATAAGTCTGCAGGCAACTGTCATAGCGGCCCATCACCTGACTACCCATTTGATGGCTGTTGAGGTGGAGGTGATACTGCATGAAGTGGTTATGAGGTGGGTTGTTCTTTATGCTATTCAATGGCACCATCACACAAGTCTACATTGTAACATGCCTGGAAGAAGGTGGAAACAAGCTTGATGCTGCAGTTTACTGGTACCGTTACTGGTTGCGCAGCCCTTTAGTGCATTGTGGCAGGAGGTATCTTACAGCTTTAGCACAGCTCTGCATCTGGCTCTCTGTGAAGGCAGTTCCCTGCAATCGTTACCTAATCAATACGTTTGACAGTGCCAGTAAATATGATTGGTGGAATTTTGGTGAATGTAGCAAATCAGGCTTAGTGACTGATGATCACCCTGGCATGCCTTTACATGCAGTACCACGTGAAGTATATTGTGATCAGGATGCTTCTGAAAACCCATCCATCATAATGGGTAGTCAGGCCTTCACATATACCAATGCCATCAAGCCTGCTGGGTCACAACCTACCTAGAGTTGAAGCTTCTGCAGGCACTAATCATTTGGCAAAATGAGGCATATTTATCCCCATCCACAGATGCAGGTATGTGGATACCAGTAAATGGCTCATGTAGTCTGACCTGAGTGGTATCTCTACAATGGTTCTCCTCTTTTTCCAAACACCTCCCATTAGGAACCCATTGGAGGCTGGGAACAAAAACAAAAGTAATTTTTTTAAAAGGCATAAAACATCGTGACACCTTACGTGCCAGAAAAGAAAAAGGAAAACAGGCCAGAAATGACCTCAAAACTGTTGAATGAATCTTCTTGCTGGTTCTTTAAACTTACAGATGGTATGTAAATCCACACTTAGCAACCCTGGTTGCACATTTATATGGTGTGATTGGGAAGTGACCAAAACCTAGTGCAAAGGCTGGAAAAAAACATGGGAGCTGTTATTCGGTCACTTCTGCATCACTTGCCTGTTTCAGGTGGGAGCTTCCTCCTATCAGCACCAGACAAGTTGAAAATGTGCTTCATGCGCAAAAAGTATGGAGATTCAGTGACTATGTCTCTGCTCCTTTTTCTGTGTTGTAATACCCCATAAACTAGTGTATATAAGACCATAAGAGCCATAAGAGATAGGAGCAGGAGCAGGCTATTTGGCCCCTCGAGCCTGCTCCACCATTTAATGAGATCATGGCTGATCTGATTTTTACCTTAACTCCACTTTCCCGCCTTTTACCCATATCCTTTTACTCCCCTGCTGATCAAAAATTTGTCTAACTCAGCCTTGAATGTATTCAATGACTCAGCCTCCACAGCTTTTTGGGGTAAAGAATTCCAAAGACTCACAACCCTCTGGGAGAAGAAATTCCTCCTCATTTCCGTCTTAAACGGGCGACCCCTTATTCTGAGACTATGCCCCCTAGTTTTAGATTCCATGAGGGGTAACATCCCTGCATATAGAGTAACAGATAGGGCCTTTACAAGAAGAAAATTGGCCTCTATACATCACAAAAATGTTGAATACTTATGAATGAAGATTAAGCATAGTGTGGAATGTTAATAGGAACTGCATATGAATGTGGATTACGCATAGTGTAAATGATAATGAAGATCAGATATGAATGAGGATTAAACACTGTGCAAATGCGTGAGGAAGATGTGTTCAAGAGAACAAAGTAGAACACACTACAGGGATGATTACAAGATCCCTGCTACCAGTGGGAAGCTATGCTTGAGAGAACTGCAGCTCGGAGGACCAGGGCTACAATTTCTCTGCTTGATCACTGAGCCATGCTCCCTGCGAACATGGCTTCCCTGTTGGGATCATGGAATCACCCTTTTTATTTAATCCTCATTCATACTCCAGTCTGAAAATGTAAAAGCATGTATGTTCTTCAGTCGACTAAATCGTTATATTTTAAGGTGGTTCTTGCCTCTAAAATAAAAGTGTGTATACTCAGTGTGTCTAATCATACCCTGGACCATACCCCTGTTGGTGAGCTTTCTGATCTTGTTATTTGATTGCATCCTGTTGTTCTTCCGTTTTACTCTTCTAGGACCACAGACAAGTTTATTCACCCAGTGCTGTTTGTCTTATAGGCTGTTGATGAGTATACTCATGTAGTAGGCTCTTCCTGGCTTGATGCATAAAAATGGTGTCAAAGGTTGACTCAGTCACATTTATGATGTGACCGAGTCAATGTTCCAATCATAGGCTTTCAATTGGCTCAAAATAAACATTATCATACAAAACAAGCACATTCTATTAGTTCTCAGCTACTGCTGTTTGGTGGAAAAAGAAAAACAACTTAATGTATTTATGTTCCCAATTGGTCATACTAAAAATAATGGCCATAAAGAAGCTTGCTGTATTCTGCAGGCTGAAGAAAGGTGTCACTTCAAATCTTCCATTGTTGAATCCTGATGAGAAAAAACAGGAAAATATCAATACGTAAATTTTAAAAAATTATATACTTGACTAGGATTGAACTTTAATTAGTCATACAATGAGGAGAATAAAGAGAGCATTCACATTAAAAACACTGAATCTGAAGGTACAGGGGGTAGGAAGTATTGCAGTTTAGTGCCATCAAATCATATTGTTCATGAATATTTACAAATTAAATCAATTATATATAAGAGCAAGCTGCAGGCCATCATTACTGGGAAGAGAATCATATTGCAAAATAACAAATAGGAAATAAAAACAGAAAATGCCGGAGAAGCTCAGCAAGTCGGGCGGCATCTGTGGAGAAAGAAACAGAGTTAATGTTTCAGGTCGAAGACCTTTCATCAGAAGTGGAAGATGTTAAAACAGTTAAAGATTTTGACAAGTGCAGAGTCAAGGAAGGCGGGGTGGTGGAGGAAAGAACAAAGGGAAAGGTCTGTGATAGGGTAGAGGGCACGAGTGATTAAATGAGAAAAGGGATGATGGTGCAAGGCAAGAAGGGTGGTAATTGGACAGGTAAGAAACAAAAGATTGATCAGGAGTAGCTGTAAATGGCAACAGCAGAACCATTACCAGCACTAGCTGACCGAAAAAATGGGAGCAGTGGTTATGATCTGAAGTTATTGAAATAAATGTTGAGTCCAGAAAGTCGTAAAGTGCAAAAATAAAAGATGAGGTGCTGTTCCTTGAGCTTACGTTGAACTTCATTAGAACAGTGTAAGAGGCCGAAGACAGGCAGGTCAGAGTGGGAATGGGACGGGGAAGTAAAATGGCAAGCGACCGGCAGGTCAGGGTCATGCTTGTGGACAGAGTGGAGGTGTTCAGCAAAGTGATCACCCAGTCTGTGTTTGGCCTCCCCATTGTAGAGACCACATTGTGTGCAGCGTATACAATATAGAAATTTGAAAGCAGTGCAAGTAAGCCACTGTTTCACCTGGAAGGAATGTTTGGGACCATGGACGGTGGGGAGGGAGGAGGTGAAGGGGCAGGTATTGCATCTCCTGTGCTCGCACGGGAAGATGCCGTGGGGAGGAGAGCGGGTGTTGGAGGTGATGGAAGAGTGGACCAGGGTGTCGCGGAGGGAATGGTCCCTTTGGAATGCTGAAAGGGGAGGAGAGGTAACGATGTATTTGGTGGTGGGATTGCGCTGGAGGTGGCGGAAATGGCGGAGGATGATACATTGAATGTGGAGGCTGATGGGGTGGAAGGTGAGGACAAGGGGGGACCCCATCATGATTCTGGGAGGGAAGGGAAGGGCTGAGGGCAGAAGTGCAGGAAATAGGACGGACATGGTCAAGGGCCCTGTCAACTACAGTGGAGGGGAATCCACGGTTGAGGAAAATGGAAGACATATCGAAAGCATTGGTGCAGAAGGTGGTATCATCAGAACAGATGCAACGGAGACGGAGAAGTTGGGAGAAGGGAATAGAATCCTTGCAGGAAACAGGGTAGGAGGAAGTGTAATCAAGGTAACTGTGGGAGTCGGTGGGTTTATAATAGGTATTGGGTGAAAGTTTAGACTCAGGAATGGAGATAGAGAAGTCGAGGAAGGGAAGGAAAGAGTTGAAGATGGACCATGTGAAGGCAAAGGAAGGGTGGAAATTGGAAGCAAAGTTGATAAAATTTTCCATTTCGAGGCGAGAGCAGGAAATGGCACCAATACAGTCATCAAAGTACTGGAAAAAGAGGTGAGGGAGGGGACCTGACTAGGACTGGAACAAGGAATATTCTACGTATCCCACAAAAAGGCAGGCATATCTGGGACCTATACAGGTTCCCATAGTGACACCTTTTATTTGGAGGAAGTGACTGGAGTCAAAGGAGAAGTTGTTCAACGTAAGAACAAGTTCAGCCAGACGGAGGAGGGTGGTGGTGGATGACTGGTTGGGCTTCCATTCAAGGAAGAAGCGGAAGGCCCCCAGGCCACCCTGGAGCGGGATGGAGGTGTAGAGGGAATGGATGTCCATGGAGATCTTTCCTCCACAGCCTCCAACTTCATTGTGCCTCAACCCCACACAGCCTACTTCTACCTCCTTCCCAAGATCCACAAACAGGACTACCCTGGGAGACCCATCATTTCAGCCTGTTCTTACCCCACTGAACATATTTCCTCCTATCTTGATTCTATTTTTTCTCCCCTTCTCCAGTCTCTTCCAGCCTACTCTTCTGACACCCTCCACCACTTTAACGGTTTCCAGTTCCCCGGCCCTAACCGTCTTCTTTTCACCACGGACTTCCAGTCCTTTACACCTCCATCCCCCACCAGGACAGCCTGCGGGCCCTCCGCTTCTTTCTTGAACGGAGGCCCAACCAGTCCCCATCCACCACCACCCTCCTCCCTCTGGCTGAACTTGTTCTTATGTTCAACAACTTCTCCTTTGACTCCACTCACTTCCTCCAAATAAAAGGTGTAACTATGAGAACCTGTATGGGTCCCAGCTATGCCTGCCTTTTTGTGGGATACATGGAACATTCCTTGGTCCAGTCCTACTCAGGACCCCTCCCTCACCTCTTTTTCCAGCACATCTTTGCCGTTTCCTGCTCCCACCCCGAACTGGAAATTTTCATCAACTTTGCTTCCAATTTCCACCCTTCCCTCGCCTTCACATGATCCATCTCCAACTCTTCCCTTTCCTTCCTCGGCTTCTCTATCTCCATTTCTGGGGATAGGCTGTCAACCAATATCTATTATAAGCCCACCGACTCCCACAGCTACCTTGATTACATTTCCTCCCATCCCGCTTCCTGTAAGGACTCTATTCCCTTCTCCCAGTTTCTCCATCTCTGTCGCATCTGTTCTGATTAAAACCCCTTCAGATGTGTTTTCCTTTTTCCTCAACCGAGAATTCCCCTCCACTGTAATTGACAGGACCCTCGACCGTGTCCGTCCTATTTCCCGTACTTCTGCCCTCACCCCTTCCCTTCCCTCCCAGAACCATGATAGGTTCCCCCTTGTCCTCACCTTTCACCCCACCAGCCTCCACATTCAACGTATCATCATCTGCCATTTCCACCACCTCCAGCGCAATCCCACCACCAAACACATTTTCCCCTCCCCTCCCCTTTCAGCATTCCGAAGGGACCGCTCCCTCCACGACACTCTAGTCCGTTCATCCATCACCCCAACACCCGCTCTCCTCCCCACGGCACCTTCCCATGCAAGCGCAGGAGATGCAACACCTGCCCCTTCACCTCCTCCCTTCCCACCGTCCAGGGCCCCAAACACTCCTTCCAGGTGAAACAGCGGTTTACTTGTACTTCTTTCAATGTAGTATATTGTATTCGCTGCTCAATGCGGTCTCCTCTACATTGTGGAGACCAAATGCAGACTGGGTGATTGCTTTGCTGAACACCTCCACTCTGTCCGCAAGCGTGACCCTGAACTGCCGGTCGCTTGCCATTTTGATTCCCCGTCCCACTCCCACTCTGACCTCTCTGTCCTCGGCCTCTTACACTGTTCCAATGAAGTTCAATGGAAGCTCGAGGAACAGCACCTCATCTTTCGTTTAGACACTTTACAACCTTCCGGACTCAACACTGATTTCAATAACTTTAGATCATAACCACTGCTCCCATTTTTTCGGTCAGTTAGTGCTGGTAATGGTTCTGCTGTTGCCATTTACAGCTACTTCTGATCAATCTTTTGTTTCTTAACCTGTCCCATTACCACCCTCCTTGCCATGCACCATCATCCCTTTTGTCATTTAATCACTTGTGCCCTCTACCCTATCACAGACCTTCCCCTTTCTTTCCTCCCCCTCTCCCTCCCCCCCACCTTTCCCTGGCTCTGGACTTGCTCAAAAACTTTAACTCTTTTAACATCTTCCACTTCTGACGAAAGGCCTTCAACCTGAAACGTTAACTCTGATTCTTTCTCCACAGATGCTGCCTGACTTGCTGAGCTTCTCCAGCATTTTCTGTTTTTATTTCAGATTTCCAGCATCCGCGGTATTTTGCTTTTGATAAAAAATAGGAATTGGACTTTCCCCTGCATCCATCTTCCCCCGATGGGACAGTTCCGTTTGAAGTGCATGAAAGATGGTCCTGCTGTAATGAAGCTGTCTGCTGCAATCTGACTTCTATGGTGTACGGCCTACGGCTCTAAATCATCAATGACTCCCTTTACATGAGTTATCATTGATCAGTCACTATCTCTCAGCAGCGTTGTATGCAAACTCATGCAACAATGTTATTGTTCAGCACAGTGAGGTAAAGTGATTTAAAGTGAAACACTACCTTCATAATCGTATCCAAAATGAAAAGTTACATTGTGGGGTTTTTTGCGAAGGAGATGGAACTGGGTTTTGCAAGAGTAGCGTACCACAATATAATTTTCCTCTTCGTACTGGTGATTTATGTTTACATAGATATTTCTATTGGAAGTATTTCCTGTCCCAAAGTCCACCACCCAATGTTATCAAAGTGAAATTCCTCTCTAGAATTTTATTACATCTTAAAACACAATGATTTAATCAATGTATGATTTCTAGTATTGACAGCATTGTAAAGTTAAACACAAATGAATCCTAACAGAAGTAATTAATGACATTGAAGATCAGCAGTTGCATTTAAGATGCCTTATTCAGAGGACCACAAATTTGTTACATTCACCTAGTATTCCATGTAGTGATAGATTAGATAGATAGATAGAAAGACAATAAGAGGTGTACAAGAGGTTCACTGAGTAAGCCAATTTAGGATGTTTGAGCTTATTTCTTCTGATGCATAATATTTGTGTAAATTGATCCTTTTGAATTCAGCAGTGCCTGTACCATTTACAAAATATGTGCAGAAGGACAACATTTCCTTTTTGTCATTTTACTATATGAATTCCGCTATCATCACATCTGTTGCCAGGTGAATGCTTACTTCTGTTAAGACTTATATATGTGATACATACACATACATGGTTGGCATTCATCCAACTGATTCCCAGGAGTTCAATGGCAAAAGTTATCATTTCCAAGAGCTTTGGACCTTGAAGTTACTTCATGCTGTTGGGTGACTTTCCTTAATTCTTAAGTAGCCCAGTAAATGGAGTGGCATATGGAATTGAAATATCACATCTTGTTGGGAAGAAAACTTGGTATCATCTAATTCATCCTGTATTGCGCATCCTGCTGATTGTTCATGGTATTAAAATGCAGGTCATCGTCAACAAGTTCTTGATCCAAACTATTACATCTTTTTTTGATGAAGGAAGGTGTCTGGCAGTCAGTAAATGGCAAGACGAAAAAAAGCAACAAAATAAATAAGTTGGACTCCATACATTATATTCTCGTACGTTCTTCCAACAAGGTTAACTAATTCTGAAATTCCATATAATTGCAACAATTCTGATCGGATAATTACAGGCATATTAGAGAATAGTTGAACCAAGTTGTATAAATTCAGATGCATCTAAATACCTTATAAAAATAAAGATTTGATAGTCTACTGTGGAATGTCTAAACAACTGAAGTTACACATCCAACTCTCTGATGATCTTGCTGAACTTGGGAGGAGAGAAAGACTATATTTGGTTGTCCATAGTTTTGTGTTTGATCCTGAACAGTCCAATGAAAAACAGAAAATATATCTGTGCTGCTGGTCGTCAAAGAAGACGGATCCATAATCCATAGCAGTCTGGGAGAAATGTTTGTATTTCCTGATGTTCCCTGGTGGTTCAGCAAAGCCTATTCATCTGTTTAAATAATCAGAAACAGCCTTTTTCCTTTAAAAATACCAATATTTACATCCTTTTCCAAAGGTTTATTGAATTTATCCAGTGATTCATTTCGCCATAAAGTGATGAATAATCCGAGTTTTGAACTTCAGTCGTTGCTGACTGAACCCATCTCATTTGGAGCACTACAATTTGCCTCAGAGCTTTTGGACTGAGCGGGGGTGGGGGGGTGGGCGTGTGGGGCAAGGCATTTAGGCAACATCCCTCTGTGGACATAGGGGGCTAATTTAATTAGCAGCTGCCGGCACATTTTGGATTTAGCCCAAACCCTCTATTTGGTGTTAATTTACCTCACCATGATGCTCAGATTAGCAACCAAAATCAGCATGAGTCTATTATGCATCTATTAGGGGCCTAATTATTGTGATAAAAGCAGCTGTGCCCACTGAAACAAAGCAGAGAAACAGTACACATTATGGTAGCTGCCCATACTAGGAAAGCAAATCTTTGCTGGGCACACTATAACTACACTTGTGGAAGAAGTGCTAACTCACATGCAGCAAATAATCATGTTGGCAGCTTACAGAGCTAATGCCCACTGACTTGGTGTATGGCAGGAAGTCAGGCAGTGTGTCAGTGATGTGCTGAAAAGCAGGAAAAACCATCAAGGAATGCAGAAGCAATTCAGTGACATCATGAAAGCCATCAAAGTGATTGCAATGGAAACAGTACAGTGTCAGATTTTGTTCCGCTTTTATGGTTAGAAGAGTTCTGTTACTATAGCCACTGCTGACAAATGTGATATCCCTTAAGGAAAACTGAGCGGAGCTGTCATCTCAAGGTCATGCTTTATAAAGAGATCGGTTCAACATTTATGAGTCAATGAGCCAATAAGCTGCCTATGACCTACAGGTGTGCTGACCCAATCCATACCAAGTAGTTTGCCAATTGACACAAAATGTTCTTATTTGAATTTTAGGGGTCCACTGCTGAATAACCTTTCACATACTGAATCAAGATATTCTGTCGTCATATAAGGTCTGATTTTTTCTGGCCAAAATTGATGTTAACAAGGCAGTAATAGCCTCAAAATGGGGTTGGTATACCGACAACCCTGCTAACACCTATGTTCCGGCTCCTGCCATTGTGAAAGGAACCTTTCCTCGGACGGCTGGAGCACCCATCTGTTTCAGGCGGTAGGCTTCTTAACTATGCAAATTGGCCTCCTATGATGTGTCCATCTTTCCATATTTGAATCTCCCCAATCAGGTTTCTGTTCCTGCCACAGCACTGGAATGGCCCTAACCAAAGTTGCAAATTGACATCCTCTGTGACTTTGACTATATTGCGTTATCTCTCGTTAACCTCTGACACAGTCAAACACCATTCTCCACCAACAGCTTTACTCAATTATCCAGCTCAATGTGATTGCCCTCGCATGATTCTCCTGTCCCTGATCATCCAATGCTTCAAATTTAAATCCTCATCCTTGTATTTAAGTCCTTTCATTACCTTGCCCCTCCCTATCTCTGTGACCTCCTTCAGCCCTCTGACCCCAACCACTTATGCATTCCCTCCTTTGCCGCACCATTGGCAGCTATGCCTTCAGCTGCTTATGCCCCACGCTGTAGAATTTCCTCCCTAAACCTCTCCCCCCTCATACACTTTCCTTCTGTGGCTTGTGTCCATTTTTCTTTACACCTGTGCAGCACCTTGGGATATTTTTCTACATTAAAGGAGCTGTATGTATGAATACAAGCTCCTGTCGCAAATCAACTGTGGCTCGAACAGGACACATATTTTGTAAGGCCTGATTCAGCCTGAGCGAGCAGCAGGGGAGGAGAATGGAATCAACGGCAAGGAAGTGGAGTTTATTGCAGAGGTTGAAAATAATGGTCACTGTCTTTCCTTGGCTCAATGGTAATACTTTCAGCTCTGAGTTAGAAGGTCGTTGATTCAAGCTTCACTCCAAGAATTGGCCTTATAATCTAGGCCGACGTTTCAGTGCACTACTGAGGCAATGTTGCACAGGTGGAAGGGCTGTCTTTCAGGTGCGGTGTTGTACCAAGGCTGTCTATGTTATACTATCTGCCTGCTCAGGTGGATGTAAAAGATCCCATGGCACTATTCAAAGATGAGTAGGGGTGTTCTCCTGGTGTCCTGGCCAACATTTATCCCTCAACAACTCCACTGAAACAGGTTAACTGGTCATTTACCTCTTTGCTGTTTGTGGGATTTGTGTGGAAAATTTCTGCTTTGTTTGCAGCAGCTACACTTCAAAAGTATTTCATTGGCTGAGAAGCACTTTGGGTGGTCCTGAGGATGAGAAAGGTGTGATAATAATTCAAGTTCTCTTTTTCTTCCCAATGTTCTGTTGGAGAAAATTTTGACTCATCCCTGCCTTAATGATCAGTAAGACAGTTTGACAGCACTGAGATGGTTGTGGGGTTAAGGGCAGTGGTAAAGAAATCAACTGGTTCTCATCAGCATACATCTGAAAGCTGTACCTGAAGATTATGTTAGCAATAGGCAACAGATAGATGAGGAAAAGGAAGGAAGAAAAGACAGACCATTGGGAATTCCAGATCCAGCAATCTATTTAGGTGGTGATCCTACTAATTGGTTCATGCAAAATGATTTCTGCTATCAATTGAGGATGGACCTAATCCTCATACCCCATTGTACGACTAAACACAATGCTATACAAGCAACAAGAGACTTACATGTAGGCATTTTTGCAAGCCAAAAATTAGTTGGCAATTTCTTTTTCTGTAGATCATGTCTTGTATTTGCTTGTGCCAGAAATATTTAGAATACTCACTTATTGACTTCAAATACAAGAATGCAGACGGTGGAGATCAGTAAGTTCTTGAAGCTGAATTTGACATTTTTCTATCTGCAATAAATTATATATAGACTAACATATACAGAGTAACACAATCATAAAATCCAAATGCCATTGTGAACCTCTTAAGCACAACTAGAGAGGCCTTATAATTGTTAATTATTTTGTGTATTGCAGGGTAGTCATATATTAGTTTCAACCAGTCCTATGAATAACATTGTTTGAAGTATTGAGGTGAATCAAGCACTTCTATAGCTTTCAGATCTACCTTACAAATATCATATAAATAGTACTGGTTGATGGTCACCCCTACAATGAATAATAAATAATAAAAATAATATCCATCATATAAAATTATATTTCATTAAGCTTGAATAATTTTCTGACTGCTCATGCAGGGGTGCTATCAAGTTCTATTAGAGACACACAGCAAATGGAACACAAACCTTGCATTATGTAATATAAAAGCTAAAGTGAGGCAAAACAAAATCAAATAGAAACATAGAAACATAGAAAATAGGAGCAAGAGTAGGCCATTCGGCCCTTCGGGCCTGCTCCGCCATTCAAAATGATCATGGCTGATTGTCTAACTCAGTACCCTGTTCCCGCTTTTTCCCCATATCCCTTGATCAATTTAGCATTAAGAAATATATCTCTCTCCTTCTTGAATACATCTAATGACTTGGCCTCCACAGCCTTCTGTGGTAGAGAATTCCACAGGTTCACCACCCTCTGAGTGAAGAAATTTCTCCTCATCTCGGTTCTAAATGGCATACCCCGTATCCTGAGACTGTGACCTCTGGTTCTGGACTCCCCAGCCATCGGGAACATCCTCCCTGCATCTAGTCTGTCTAGTCCTGTTACAATTTTATATGTTTCGATGAGATCACCTCTCATTCTTCTAAACTTTAGTGAATATAGGCCTAGTTGACCCAATCTCTCCTCATATGTCAGTCCTGCCATCCCAGGAATCAGTCTGATAAACCTTTGTTGCACTCCATCCATGGCAAGGACATCCTTCCTCAGATAAGGAGACCAAAACTGCACACAATACTCCAGATGTGGTCTCACCAAGGCCCTGTAAAACTGCAGTAAGACATCCCTGCTCCTCTACTCAAATCCTCTTGCAATGAAGGCCAACCTACCATTCGTCTTCCTAACTGCTTGCTGCACCTGAATGCTCGCTTTCAGCGACTGGTGTACAAGGACACCCAGGTCTCGTTGCACCTCCCCTTTTCCCAATCTATCACCATTCAGATAATAATCTGCCTTTCTGTTTTTACAACCAAAGTGGATAACCTCACGTTTATCCACGTTATACTGTATCTGCCATGTTCTTGCCCACTCACCCAACTTGTCTAAATCACATTGGAGCCTCTTTGCATCCTCCTCACAGCTCACATTCCACCCCAGCTTTGTGTCGTCTGCAAACTTGGAAATGTTACATTTAGTTCCCTCATCCAAATCATTGATATATATTGTGAATTGCTGGGGCCCAAGCACTGGTCCCTGCGGTAACTCATTAGTCACTGCCTGCCATCTGGAAAAAGACCCGTTTATTCCTACTCTGTTTCCTGTCTGTCAACCAATTCTCAATCCATGCCAGTATATTCCCCCCAATCCCATGTGCTTTGATTTTGCACACTAACCTCTTGTGTGGGACCTTATCAAAAGCCTTCTGAAAATCCAAGTACACCACATCCACTGGTTCTCCTCTATCTATTCCACTAGTTACCTCCTCAAAAAACTCCAGTAGATTTGTTAAGCATGATTTCCCTTTCATAAACCCATGCTGACTTTGTCCAATCCCGTTAATGCCCTCCAAGTGTTCTGTTATCACATCTTTTATAATAGACTCCAGCATTTTCCCCACTACTGATGTTAGGTTAACTGGTCTGTAATTCCCTGTTTTTTCTCTCCCTCCTTTTTTAAATAGTGGGGTTACATTTTCCACCCTCCAATCTGTAGGAACTGTTTCAGAGTCTATAGAATGTTGGAAGATGACCACCAATGCATCCACTATTTCCAGGGCCACTTCCTTTAGTACTCTGGGATGTAGATTATCAGGCCCTGGGGATTTGTCAGCCTTTAGCCCCATTAATTTCCCTAGCACTATTTTTTTACTAATACTGGTTTCTTTCAGTTCCTCCCTCTCACTAGACTCTTGGTTCCCTAACATTTCTGGGAGTTTATTCATGTCCTCCTCTGTGAAGTCAGAACCAAAGTATGTGTTTAATTGCTCTGCCATTTCTTTGTTCCCCATTATAATTTCCCCCATTTCTGACTGTAAGGGAGCTACATTTGTCTTCACCAATCTTTTTCTCTTGAAATGGCAAGGTTACCATTTCTGCAGGTAATCTTCTGCTAGTGTTTTTTTTAAAGTATTTGTATTATATCACTTGTAACAAATTGAAGCAGGCCCAGTGATCAATTAGACACACAGACCAGAACTTAATGGTTAAAACAAGTGAGGTTTATTCACCCACAGCAGTTGTGTCTTTAAGTGCAGCAATGAACAAAACAATGACCAGGATTACTTTCCAGCTCTCTCACTCTCAGTTCCAACCTCCTCTCCTCAACTGAGCTATTTCCCTACCTTTTATCCTCCCAGGCTGGGAGTCATTCCTGATTAAAGGCAATTAAGATCAACAATTCCTTAAAGCCATACAGCCTTGCCTTGGTGATTATGACATTTTATACAACCTCTTAAAGTTGTATCCCTATTGCAGATACAGAGCTCTCAAAAGCCTATGGCTCACATAATGTCCCTCTCTCACTCTGTTACACGCTGCATACATTAAAAAAAATGCTACAGCAATATTGTCAACAATATTAACAAGGATGCAATTTTACACCACACCCCAGAGCCACTGCATGCCACACCACACAGATTACCAAGATTTCAAAAATAAGTTGTTGCATTTAACTTCAATGGTGAACCTGTAGTCATAACTTTTATTATGACTAAGGGCATGAGTTACGTAGAAACCAAACTGTGGTCTTCACCTCATGTTTAGTTGCTTGTCCTTAGTCTTCTCTCAATATTCTCCACCATATTCATATTATTTAATTACTAGTAACTTTCAAACAAATTATATTTGGGAGAAGAAGCACTTCTGATTCAATGTTAAAGATTTGTTACTGAACTTTAAAATTGAAACTTAATTCCTTATGCCTTCTGAATCCTAAAAGGAATTAAGAATTAGTATATTTTGTGATCTGATGCAGTCTTTCTGACCCAGACTACAATTTATGACTTTTTTTTGGTTTATATTCTATTGGATTAATAGATGATTTGATTGAAAAGAACACTGTGCAAGATTTTGTTTGTGTTGAACTCTGAGTGTTAGCTTTCCTTTTTTGTCTTCAAGTTTTCCCTAATTCAGTAACATTTAAAACTACAAGTGGATCTCCCATAGTATTGTTTAGTGAGTCTGAGGATATGCTGTTTTATATCATTGGCTGATGAAGTGCTGACTGCAATGTTGGCTCCCGCTCACAGCAGAGTCACAAATAAGCGAGGTCAATGCTATTATTGAAACGTGGTCACCTCCAGTAAACCGATCAGCAGAAACAGTTGATTTGCAATTGGGGAACAAACTACCACAGGAATAAACAATATTGTAGGTTTATTAAAATTCTCTTATTTTATAATTGATCATCTTTTACTCCAACTGGATCAGAGTTCCTGGGTGTTGATTGGATATTATGCTTTGGGCTAAGGTCCAGCTTGAATCCTGGTTGAAGTTTATCGAAATATGCTGGGCTGTGTGTGTGGTGGTATAAGTATAGGGAGGGGGTTGTAAATTTGCTTCTCTAAAAGTACATGTCTTGGGCACACTGGGCTTTTGTGTATTCTTTTGTGTATTTTTTAAATCTTTTATTGCATTCTGTTCTGCGGACTGTTGGGCATACAGTCGGGTGGGGAGCTGTCAGGGATAATAGAAAGATGATTGAAATCTGTTTTCGGAGCTCCATTTATCTTTAATAACCACTTGAGATCTTTTCAGAAGCTTCTTATAGTTAAGTTGCAATGTACAGATTTTTCCAATTGATCAGTCATATTTTCCACATCAATTCATTTCTGCATATGAAAGCAATTCACCTTCATGAAAAGAAAGAGAACAAAAAGGAAAATACAAAGAAACTTCAGTGAATGGCCCTCAAAAGGATAAGTCAAATCTTAGCAATCTCATCCCCCTCAATTAAAATACAGTTTAATCGATGTGAGGTTAAATGATAATATTTAAATATTTACCCCTTTTTGAAGAAATGATTTACTGATTTATAGCAATATCGCTAGAAATGTCTTTGCAAGAGTGGTACAGTTACAAGAGTGGGTTACACAAGGTAAATATGGATTAATAAGGTCAATTGGCCCATTTTAGCTCATTCTTCCAGAAAAGCTGTACAGCCCCCTCCCCATCATGGCATTTATTATGTCTTAAATGATTCTCGGGTTTTCTCATCTACTACCCTATCCCGAAGCTCAGTCTGTTAGTGGCAGTGAGTACCACAAATCAGTCCTAATAAGGATGCATTTCAGTGAAAATATACCTCATCGGCATATTTTTAAAACTGTTGCATAATCACTGGCTAACAATATATGCTGTTTTGTTTATACCAAGTTGTACCAGTTTTATTCCAGCTTTAAAATTTAAAAAAACAAAATGTTACGTTTTTACAAATTTAGGACATGTGGATATTTTTCTGGAAGTAGGTTTAAAAGTGTGATATTATGAGGCTTTTAATGTTATTGAGGCATATTGATTGAATACTGTGTTATTTCCATTATCATCAAGATTAAAATATACTAATTTCCCTTATCATTATGCATTGGCAACTGAACTAAGTCTGACAATATAATATGATTTATAAAACATGCCTGACTGATCAAGTACAACTCTGCTTGATTAGAAAAATGTGCAACAATAATTAATTTAGAGAGCCCTGCAAAAATTTGGGCAGCCTGACCATAATTTTTATGTAAACATGCGTACTTTTTAGAGTGGACTTTTAAGGTCTAGAATTTTTTTTTAAAAAAGCCAATTTACATTTGACCCTGTATAAATTTATTTCCAAGTTTTAACCTCAAAACTCAGTGTTACAAGATCCTGTGTTCTTACTGTAGCTGTGTATGAAAGCCTCAAATTATGCAAATTCTGCTGATGCGCGGCATTTTCCTTATAGCAGCATGTTATGACTATTTTTCTCACTAAGTTGGGTGGGAAAGGGGTTGGAAGATGTTAGTTAATACAGAGCTCCAGTAAATGCTGCATGAATCACAGCTGCATAAACTCAAGCAAAAATAATAGAATTACCTCAATATGCTAAGCATTAATAATATATTACTCCCTGTAAGGCTAATCCTGTGAAGAGTTCACTGGCACTTCCTAAGTAAATTGAGGTATTACAAACAAACAAAAAGGCAAATAATCATAAAATCTAAACGGCATTAACATTATTCCTAATTTCTTTGTAATTGATTTCTTTTTTAGTTCAGACTTCATCTTTAAGAAACCTACTATTCTACAACTAAATGGTACATTTTAACACATCTGGAGTGGGATATAAAAGTCAATTTTGTCAATCACAGTTTATTTAAAACATATATTTAAAGATATACGAATATTGGAACTTCTCACTCCGAATCAGTGAACAATAATTAAACTGCGGTATTGTAGTTAATTATTTCCCCATCATTTGTATGGGACATATGCAAGATAATAGTGCTCAATTTCTGGCTGTGTGCATGACATCCAAAATGTTAATCTTGAGATACTTTGTGATGGAACTGTCACTGGACAATATTGGAACAGAGATTAATTGTTCTCTAATAGATAACAGTGGAACCAGACATGCTGCCCATTAACTGAGGTAAACAAATTTGAAGTTCTTACATCCAGGTAACTGAGATATATCTATTGCAGTCACCTGAGACTACAACAAATGAACAATTAATTTTAGTTAACATACAAATTGCATGTTAATACTATAGATCTAAGACAGAAATGTTTTGCTCCGAACAGAGTCAATTTAATTAGACTCAATTTGTACTTCAATATGATACTTTTTTGTAAAAAAAATCTCTTGACATTGGAGCTTCTGTTAACCAGAAGGTCAGTGTCCCAGGATATTTGAGTTTATGCTCAAAATTCCTAATGGACAATATTTTGGACTGTTGGGAGTTAAGGTACATGTAGATACTTCAGGCCCGAAATTCCAATTATTTTCTTTGGTGCAAACGTGTTGTAGTTCTTGCATAGAGGACTGTAAGTTTGGGGCTGAGTCAGATATGCTTGAGTTGCAGCCGTTCTAAAATATTTGCTAAATTCTCGGAGAATTGGCTGCTGGCAGATGATGTACAGGACTTTAAAGCAGTACATGTATATAAATGACAGGATAATGAGGGCCAAAGCTACTGCCCCAGAAATTCCACCATTTACACCAGAAATGTACCTGACTTAAGTTATGACTGTAGAAAAGGGGGTTAAATTACTTGCATGAGTTGTCAGATCGGGAAGTGGTTAAGTTCACAGTCTATAAATGTCCACAAATTTTACCTAAAAATTCATCTCTGACTAAAGGGATTAGAAAAATCCTTTTCTCAGCTGAGCAACTAAGACAGGATTCTGCAAGCTTCCTTTCAGCAGTTTCAGGCAGGGATAAATGCTTCCCATCTGTCTGTGATGGAGCCCATTCCATAAGGTTCCCTATGGCCATTCTCATATGCATCCTTAGGAGGCAGGTCAGGAGCAGAAGGAAGAAGAAATGAGTGAGGCATCCAAAATAAGACTACACCAAGGAGAAATAGATCAGGAGATACCCTTCCACCGGAGTCTACAGAAACTCTTGATGGTGTGTCAGAAGAGGTTTATCTAAGGGGATGACAGTTAAGTAACAAGGTATAGAAGAACTCCCTCCAGGAACTTCCTTGAGGGACATCTGTGGTATCATGAGCCTCTAGAGACTGAGGTGACTCTTTTCTCAGGGTTTCTGAATCTCAGAAGGACTTTTCAGAAGGCTGCATTGCCTCTACAGGTGTGTGGGGCTAATTGGTCCTGCACCTGACACTCAAAATAGCAGGCATCTGAGGGGGTTGGCTAAAAAGTTCATCAGAAGAGACGAAGGCATCATTATGACAGACTGTAGCCATTGGGTTCTTGATTGTAGTGCTCACTGATCAGTGGGCGGGCCAACCTGATGGTATTAATTAGATCTTGCAAGCCCACGAAAAGAACAGAGGTCATGAAAAGAAGCTCTCGAAAGCCGCTTTCATCGTTCTCTCTAAACAGTCTCGCAAAGCCTGAAGCCAGTGGTCAAAGAATCCACTCTGGATGCACTGACTGATCTGGAGACCTCTCTGTGAGAAGGGCATGGATGCAGATATTAATGTTGCCACCACCTGTTCCAGATAGTGCTGCTTTGTGTTGAATCCCTCTCAGATATTGGCCATGATAATAACATTGAACTTCACCGTGACCCCTGCTATCTGTCTCAGGACTTCAGTGTGATGTGTGGTGCTTATCCAGCATCCTTTTGTGGAGTAGGATCCCAGAGATCTGAGTCTGCCGTCTCAGAACCCATTGCCTCTGCTCCCCACTCTCCGATCTCACTTTCACCTCTGACTCCTCTAGAACTATCAGGGTAATGAATGAAAGAGTGCCACACATATAAAGAGACTGCAGGGATAGGTCAGGGGAGCAGGCAGCTTACCTTGGCTACTCTGCTAAGGCAGCTAATTTTCTTTCTGCACTGCAAAAGGGTTCTAGAGTTCAAGAAGATGGCACTCACTGCCACAACCGCCTCCCTCCACAAATTTTTGATGGGTCTCTAGCTCTCACCCCCAAACAGACAATCCCTCCTGCCCCATATCTCCATTATGAGGACATGCAGATTCCCTCTGTGTCGTTTGCTACTCATTCCTTCGATCTGTTTGTCATCCTAGTCACCCAGGTAGCCTGTTTCCTCCAATGCCGCCACTGCTCCTTTAAGCAGCAGCAGATTTACATCATGCATCTGCACCAGGTCTCTGCCTCTTCTTCAGGTATTTTCTGGCCCCTCGCTCTTCATGGCCTCTTTGGGGCTTAACTCCCATCCTTGTGCTAGTTTCAGCCCCCACCCCCAGCATATTTAAGGCATTGCAGGCTGTATTTACACAGCCTGCACCCCCCGCCTATATAAATTGGCTGATCCCACAATTTACGCCAGGATCAGTGCCACTACCTGAAGCCAGCTGGAAGTCCCACTCCTCGTTCCAATGGTGCCATTGTGCCACCCGTATTTCAGGTCCTTTGTATTTTAATACACAGAGTTTTTAATTATTGGTAGCACTAAGTTAATACATTCAATGATGTATTAGATGAAATTATGTAAATTTAGTGCCTCAATTAATTAGAATGAGGTAGTTGATCAGTGCTATGTGACAAGTGTTGTCATGGACACCAAGGTAAAATGACAAAGACACCTTCTGAAATTGAACTTTTTATTATTTGCAAATTATCTCTAAATCTAGAGATGTTTTTGGCATAAAATCTTCTTTATCAGCCGTAAGATTTGGATTACTGTTCCCCACAAGCTCCATAAATTTCTAAAATCCTATAAAATATGCATGATTGAAATAAATATATCAATGACCTCAAAACAGTGTCAAAGATTGAAACTGAATGAAATAAATAATAGCCCACATCACAACAAACAAACAACACATTTTGGCTTTAACTTAGAGTCTTAAATTGCTTTGCAGAGGCATAATCAAAAAAATGGATGCCAAGCCAAAGTAAGAGAGGTGATCCAAAGCATGATTCAAGAGGTGATTTTTAAGGAGGTCCTTAAAGAAGGAGAGTTAGGTGAAGAGACAGGAGGGTTTATAAAGGTAATTCCAGAGTGTAAGGCCTTGGTGACTAAAGGCATGCCTGCCAATTGTGGGGTGAAGGCAGGGGGATGCACAAGAGGCCAGTCAGTAGAATGGAGAGTTGAAGGAGGAGGGGGGTTGGAGGGCTGAAGGAGATGACAAAATTAGGGAGGGAACAGGCTATGAAGGAATCTAGACACAAGGATGGGAATTTTAAATTTCAGATATTGTGGGGACTGGAAGCCAATGAGCAGGACTTTGTACATGGTAGGAAACACTCAGCAAAGTTTTGGATGAGCTGAAGTTTACTGAAGTGGAGGACTACAAACAATGAGACAATGGACCGACCTTGGTGAATGAAATGTTTTCCAATCAATCTGCTCAATAGAGGACACCGCATCTCCTTAGAGTTTGTAAAGTCCGGTCAGAATGAAATGTATTTTTTAAAACAATTGTCCCATTGAAATTGTGGAAAGTATAGAATCATAGAATGATACAGCACAGAAGGAGGCCATTTGGCGCATCTTGCCTATGCCGGCTCTTTGATGGAGCTATGCCAATTAGTCCACTCCCCTGCTCTTTCCTCGTGGCCCAGCAATGTTTTCACTTCAAGTATTTATCCAATTCCCTTTTGAAAGTTATTATTGAATCTGCTTCCACCACCCTTCAGGCAGTGCATTCCAGATCATAACAACTCGCTGCATAATTTTTTTTTTCCTCATGTCACCTCTGGCTCTTTTTGCCAATTACCTTAAATCCGTATCCTTTGGTTACCAACCCATCTGCCACTGGAAACAGTTTCTCCTTATTTACTCTGTCAAAACCCTTCATGATTTTGAACACCTCTATCAAATCTCCCCTTAATCATCTCTGCTCTAAGGAGAACAACCCCAGTTACTCCAGTCTCTTCACGTAACTGAAGTCTTTCATCCCTGGTACCATTCTAGTAAATCTTCTCTAAGGCCTTGACATGCTTCCTAAAGTGTAGTTCCCAGAAATGAACACAATACTCCAGCTGGGGCCTAACCAGTGTTTTATAAAGATTTAGCATAACTTCCTTGCTTTTGTTCTCTATGCTTCTATTTATAAAGCCAAGGATTCCGTATGGCCTTTTAACAGCCTTCTCAACTTGTCCTGCCACCTTCAAAGACTTGTGTATGTACACACCCAGGTCTCTCCGTTCCTGCACCCCCTTTAAAATTATACCATTTAGTTTATATGGCCTCTCCTCATTCTTCCTACCAAAATCAATCACTTCACAATTTTCTGTGTTAAATTTCATCTGCCATGTGTCTGCCCATTTTGCCAGTCTGTTTGTGTCCTTCTGAAGTCTGTTACTATCCTCCTCTCTGTTTACTGCATTTCTGAGTTTCGTGTCTTCTGCAAATTTTGAAATTATGCCCTATATACACAAGTCCACATCATTAATATATATAAAAAAGAGCAGTGGTCTCAGCACCGTCTCCTGCGGACACCACTGCACACTTTCCTCCAGTCTGAAAAAGAACCGTTCACCATTATTTTCTGATTTCTGTCCGTTAGCCAATTTTGTATCCACGCAGCAATTGCCCCTTTAATCCCATGGGCTTCAATTTTGCTAACAAGTCTATTCTGTGGACTTTATCAAATGGCTTTTAAAAGTCCATATACACAGTATCAACCGTATTACCCTCATAAACCCTCTCTGTTACTTCATCAAAGAACTCAATCAAGTTAGTCAAACATGATTTGCCTTTAACAAATCCATACTGGCTTTCATTTATTAACCCATATTTTTCCAAGTGCCAATTAATTTTATCTCGGATTAATGTCTCTAAAAGTTTCCCCACAACCGACGTTAGGCTGACTAGCCTGTAGTTGCCGGGTTTATCCCTCTCCACTTTATTGAACAAGGGTGTAACATTTGCAAACCTCCAGTCCTCAGGCACCCCTCCCATATCTAAGGAGGATTGGAAGATTGTGGCCAGAGTCTCTGCAATTTCCACCCTTTCTTCCCTCAGCATCCCATCCAGACCGGGTGACTTTTCTACTTTGACCTCTACCAACCCTTTTAGTACCTCCTCTTTATCTATTTTTATCTTATCGAATTTCTCGACCACCTCCTCCTTTACTGTGACATTAGCAGCATCCTCTTCTTTAGAGAAGACAGATGTGTTCATAACATCTTCATTAATCCCCTCACTAGTATCCATATGAGAATTCAGATATGGGTGCTTTTTAGACAGGTAAACCCTTCTCTTTTTGTCACATCTCATCCTCACAGTTGCTCTGTTCTATCCCACTAGCCATCCTGTTGACTATTCTACAAAGACATACCTGGTGCAGAGGGTTATGTACTAACCTTTAATTTAACTTTTTAGCAGCTGGATTTAAATCGAGCCCAGACTGAAGGAATGGAAGTTTCCCATTTGTTTTTTCCCCTTTTAACATGGTTTATTCCCTGCCTTTTATTTCTTTTATTTTTCTTTGTTTTCTCTCACTTTGTCTTTTCCAGCTTTTTCTTTCTAACTGTTGCTCCAGCAGAATGGATCCCCAAATGGTGGCAAATAACTGCAGGCCGATGAGAGATGAAGTGAGACCCACTGAAATAAGATATCCTCTTCAATCAAATTGCACATGTCTGGAATATTTACAAATGCAACAATTATACTTCATCAAGTCCAGCTTGATAGAAAAAGCATCTTGGGCTCCAGATATTCAGAATGCAACACAGAATTTTGATCTTAACGTGCATTTAGGGCCCTCATTGTCAAGCCTGGCACTGGGTACTCGCTCCATTTTGCATGGTTTGGCGTAACCTTTCAGAGATCGTTAAGCAGCCATTGCTACCCACCTTTGGAATGGGATGTGTAGAAAACATGATTGATTACACAGCATCCACCAGCTTTCAAATTATGCATATTTTGTGTTTTATAATAGTGGCAAAAAAATGGACAGTAATCTGTGCAACCATAAATTTATGCATCTTCACAATGTATTGCAACAGAAAAAAAACACAGCTGGTCATATTTTAAACTATAGTTTTGTAATCTGCTTTCACTTGTGTCTTGTTCTGATGATGATAAACAGCTCTTCATACCCATGATAACAACAGGAATGTGTGAACATTGTGAAGTCAAAGACGACTTCGGACAACTTGCTTCTAACTATATCTTTTATACTGTGATGTTCGAAATATTTACAATGTGTGTCTGAACTGAAAGAGGGCAAGGAAGTTTGAGAAGAGTAGTAGACATGTGCAAATACTGCCTGATGTTGTCAGCAGTTTTATTGGTCTTCAAATTCCATGTGGTGAGTTGCACCACGTTTTCGCCTGTGAAATAGGGGTTGCACCTGCATCAAATTTGCTGACGACACAAAAGTAGGAGACATGGCAAATATTGAGGAAGGTGGCAAAAAATTTAAGGAAGGCATACACAGATTAGCAAAATGGGCAGACAGGTGCAAAATGCAATATAATGTGGATAAGTGTAAGTTAATACGGTTTGGGAGGTAAAAAAGGAGTGGGAGTATATATTTAATGGAAGACACTTAAGGGTGTACACAAAACAAGAAATGTAGGGGTTCAAATACATAATCCTTGAAAGTGTGAGTGCAGGTGGATCAAGCCACGTTAGAGGCCAACAGCATTTTGTGCTTTATAAATAATGGCATGAAGTACAAATGTAAGGAAGGTACCTTTGTACAAAACATTGGTTAGGCCATTGATCGGGGTATTGTGTGCAGTTTTGGTTGTCTCATTATAGAAAGGACATTAAAGTCATACAGAGCATTCAACATAGATACATCAGGATGTGGCAAGGGTTGGGAAACTATAGTTATGAAGAGAGAATATGAGAAAATGGGATTATTTACACTGGAGCTTGTTATAGGACCATTTTCTGAAATTGGGCTTCCCCGGGGTTGACTCGCTACATGATAAACTTGCTCAGCAATGCGTGCCACTCACAGGCAGCAAGGACTTTTCAGCAGTTCTATTGAAAGGGCTCATCCACAACAGAGCGAAGCAGGACGAGAAAGCACTAGGCTTCACCCTCATTGCAGACATCCTGAGGGTCCAAGATGCCATAACTTGGACCCTCAGGATGTCTGCAATGAGAGTGAAGCCTTGCCTGCTGCCTATAACCAGCTTGACATCTTTCTGAATAGAAAGGGGTTCCACCTCCTCAATGTCCAACTTGCCTGTGACCACAGGCAGTGCATCACACAAGTCTGTGCCCCCTTTGCTGGCAGCAGTCATGATGCATTCATCCTCTGCCAGTTCTCTGTGCCGCCTTTATTCCAACGAGGCTGTTGGGTTACAGGCTGGCTACTGGGTGACAGGACTATCCCCTACAGACTTTGTTCATGATACCTTTTAGGAATCTGGGCACACCTGCAGAACTGGCCTACAACAAGAACCATGCTGCCACCAGAAACGTCATTGAACAGACAGTCGGAGTGCCAAAGCAACACTTCCACTGCCTGGACCGTTTGGGAGGAGCTTTGCAGCCCTGAGCAGGTATCCAGATTTGTGGTCGTCATTGCATGGTCCATATCTTTGCTATCATGGGGGGGGGGGGGGGGGGGGCAGCCATTGACGTCACCTGGCAGCAAGAAGTGCAGCGGGAGGAGGAGGAGCAGCAGAATGAAGAGGAGGAAGAGCAGAAGTTGTGCCCCAGCTGTCAGAACTTGCAGAGAGCAGCTCATCCAAGAGTGCTTCACGTGAACCATCCCTCCCATCCTCAATTCATCAGTAGTTCCTTAATCCTTATCACCACTGTCCTTACTAGCATCAACCGATTGCCTTCCTTCAGTCCAACCTTATGGGTCTTGCCCTCACTTCACTACAAATATAAACACCAAATCCAGAACAAAAAACAAATTTATCCAACAACTCAATTCTATTTGTATCTCATAGAAATAATTGAGAATCACCCTCGGCAAGCCTTTAGTGTCTGTCTTCTGTGCTTGTTTATTTATCCTAGTGTTCCTTTTGAATGTTTTCCCAGTGGCTACAGCTTGGGAGGTAAAAGCTGCAGAGGACACTTCAGATGACCGTGGTGGGTGACCTCAAGCAGCTGTGGGCCTTGAGGTTCCGGCTGCAGACTGCAGCATGCCGGGGCAGTCTGGGCCAGTTGGCTCTAACGGAGTTGGTGGCGGGTGAGCAGGCATGCTGTCATCCTGTTGTGATTAAATTTAACCAGCAACTTTGCCGGTATTTAGTAATACATGATGTGATGAGTAATTATACTTAAAGCTAAAGTTTACAGTGTAGCCTCAATATTGGTTAGCTAGCATACGGTGTAAGAATACGTTTTGCATTGTTGCCTATTTATGTTTGTTTAAGTAAAAAGGCAGGCGATTTACATTCAAACAGAAATATAAATATTCATGTACGAGAATCGATGGCACCAGCAGGGTATTTGAAAATAGCAGAAATTATTTCATTTTACTCCGAATCCCAAAATTTCACAAGCCCTTTGCAGTTTCACATCTCCTTAACTAAAACAGAAATATACTACAAGGCTGATTCATGACATATTTGTGAATCATGAATTTCTTTGCATCATTTCAAAATTATTGAGAATTCTTATACTTGTGGAAGTTGTAGATTTCGATGGCCATGCTTTTATTTAAGATGCCTTAGATGATTGTAGAGTGATATCAGCAAGTATGCGTTATAAGCTTTTGTGACATAAGAAAATACAATAATAATCACATGAAGATGAGATTCCAGGTTATTGTCTGTGTTTGAATTATATTTAATTTAATGTAAGACAATCAATTCCACTGCAGAGACTTTGAATTTCCCAACATCAACATTGTTACTATGTAATAATACTGTACTCTTTAAGACATTTGCTTAAATTGATTAAGCTGTGAAATATAAATAGTATGACAACTTCTTTTGAAATCAAAGCAAACATTATTGAGTCACCTGGGGGAATTCTGACTTTGTGCAATAATGTAAAACAGGTGATAGCGAATCAGCAGCTAATTTCACATCTCTCCTGGTTCTTATTTTCATTGACTTCAATAATAAAGATCAGGAGATGTAAAACGGGCTGCCGATTCACTATTGCCTGTTTTACATTATCGTACAAAGTCGAAATTACCCCCACTGTGAGTTAACATCACATTTGCAATAACCTAACCATAACAATAAATGCTACTAAAATTAAATTATCAGCTCACATTTTATGGACAGGCCATTAACATTTTGAATCTTTTATTATCTGATGATGAGTTGGTAATGGATGATTAATGGTGTGGAGTGCAGGACAAAAAGGTTTAAGGCTACCTTTAATCACAGCGATGAACTGTAGCTAATAATTAAAAAAAAACTGCTCATAAGCAAAACAGTTTAGGCTTAAGCGGGCAATGTCACCACTGTATCGAAAAGACGAGAAAAATGTCTTGTTGGTGTGGCACCTTTTCACGTCTCTTAGAAACATCTCAAAGTGCATCACATACAGTGAATTACTTTTCTTTGGAGTGTAGTGAAATGTTATTCAGGCAAACAATGCAGCCACTTTGTGAACAGCAAAATGCTACAAAAAGCAAGCTGCTGTTGGGTGAGAGTGGAACGTTGGCCAGGACACCAGGAAACCTTCTACTCATCTTCGAATAGTACCATGGGATCTTTAATGTCCACCTGAACCAAATGGGCAGACAGGAGTCTGATTTAATGTCTTACCTCCAGTACTGCATTGAGTGATTGTGTGCTAGTGTATGTGCCAGTTTGCTGGAGCGAGGCTTGAAACAAAAAAAACCTTTTGAATTATGGCCAGAGTGCTACCAAGTAAGCTAAACTAATGTTTATCAGCTATAAAGTGCCTTGTAAGATGCTCTTTACTGAAAGGGAGACAAGTGAAGAATGTATCGTTGCCTTGCCAATTATAGCCTAGAAATTACTGTTAGTAGTATTAGCAAATAAACATGTTTATATGGCTTTCGTTTGCATGCTACTTTAATGCAGTTGTTACTCTGTTTATTTTAAACTCTGATAAAATAGTTGTAAAATGAATGTCATATGACCACATTAAAGGGTATATTTTCCACTGTTATGCTGCACTAAATCTTGCACGCTAAGGTGTTACATCAGGAGTTCAGGTGTTACGATTGTCCATCCATTACAATGAATGGACAGAAAACGTGAAGTTTTGTGCATGTCTTTCACTGAGAAACGCTCCCAGTGGGTGAGACTTTGCGCTGGGAGCACAAATGAGCACAATTTACCCCTAAGTGTTCCTAAGCTAATGTTCGCTATATTAATGACTAGGCTTATGTCTCATGCCTCAAATAGTTTCGTTAAACATAAGTAAAATTGATCAAGCACATCAGGGAAGTTTCTAGATACAGCATCTGCTTCGCAATATGAATTTGATGCAGAATTTGTCGCCCGTTACGGTTCTCCATAGTTGCCTTTTGGAATAAAGTGCTTTCCAAAGAAATCCTTTCCATGAAGACACCACTTCTTTACCACAATTTTAGTCCCTCGGAAATGTTATTTTAGAAGAAAATGCATCCTGAAATCAAGTTTGCTGGTAATGGGCACTTGCTGTTAGAGCAATCTCTTGCTGTTTGTTGCTCATACTGAAAGGATTAAGCGAGAAATCCATGAAAAGTGTCGTGCTTAGAAGTCAGAACTAAAGGGATTTGTAAGAAGATGAATTGAGTTTGCTGCAGGGGAAAAGACTGCGACATTTTTGCTGCTCAATAAACACGCCATTAATTTTCCACGAGAAAGCATGTAAGTGTGTTTTAATCAACTGGATGTCCGTTCTCCTTCTCCTTATATGCAGACTTTAATAATCCTTGGTGCACAGTCGGATCATAAATGCTGCAGCAACATTTCTGCTCAAACAGCTTCCACAGCTGTGGTATGCGAATGGAACACCCACTGTGCTTTCTGATGCATCTCTGTGCACCATTGTGCTGAGCTCTGCTAGAACTTCATTGTTCACAGTTTGACACAGCCTTCAAATGGATGGCAGTACAATTAGACTCTTTGCAGGAAGACTGAGACAAATTAAATTACAAGTCTATCGGATGTATTAAAAATCAGCTGAAAGGTCACTGGTGTAACATCTTTGTGTGAACATGAAGACTGGAAATAGAACCTGACTTTAAAAGAAAAACTGTTGAAAAAAAATGTTACAGCTTTTATTGCAGAGTGCCTTCAGTTTGAATAAGTTTGATCAAAACATTGTGCAATATTATATACATTGTAGGGATGGTTTGGTGTCAATTGGAAATGAAAAGTGTGCTAACGAGATCATTCTTAATCTTAAATAGGGATGATATTATGATATTTTCCATTAGACCAATATTTCCTTGTCCATAGAATAAAGGATCAGTGAAAGTGTCAAAGCCATGATCTAATCAAAGGTTTCAGGTGACACTGGGCTCGGTTTTCAGGTGAAGGATCGGGTGCGTTGGGGTTGGGATGCTCCAAAAATCGCTTAAATCCCGACCGGGTTCAGAGCCCGGCTCCAACCCGCCGACTTCCCCAGTGACACGTCCGGGTGCGCTCGGGCCTCCCGAATGCGGAAGTCCCACCGGCAATTAAAGCCGGCGGGATGATAATTTGCAGTTTGTCAGATAGTTAAAGTACTTGAATTACTTGATTGACTAGACATTTTGGCAGGGGTGTGATTTTGAAGCATCTTCAGCGTATCTCCTGCTGTGGGAAACACTCCCTGTTGCAACAGATGTGTTTTAGCCAGCAGTCAGTGGGAGATGCAAATGCTAATTTGACAGGTGGGGAGAAAACGTCATTTATTGCAGCAGGGCACTCTGACACTTCAGATAAAGTTTTGGCTGCAAGACCTTTGTGTTTTCACTCAAAATTCTCACTTTCCGCCCAAAACTCTGCTGTTCAAACATTTTTAACTACTTTGCGGACTCCCTCACACTTACACCGTCAGGATAGGGGGCACCATGGCTGCATTCACCATTACATCCAAGGACAAGCAAAATCACCAGCTTCGCCAGGCACGACGTCCACCTCCCTAATGTGGAGCTCCACAACACAGTGCTGCACCAATGGCACCTGCACAAGAGCACGGAGGGCAAAAACAGAGAGAGCGAAGGCGCAGGAGGCACTACCCTCACAACAGGGCCTACAAACCGAGGCTCAGCTTCCTGGAGCTCTGTGAGGAGCAGTGCATATGGAGGCTCAGAGTCAGTCGCCAGGTAGTCGCAGACATCTGCAGCCTCCTTCATGCCAAGCTGCTCCCGGCTGGGCCGAGCAGCATCTCCTTACCTGTCGCTGTCAAATTCACCACTGCCCTCAACTTCTTCACATCCGGATTATCCCAGGGTGCCAACGGGGACATCGCTGGGGTCTCTCAGTCGTCTGCACACAAGTGCCTAAGGCAGGTCATCGACGGCCTTGCACTACGTCAACTTCCCCATGGACGACCTCAAGGCACCTGAAGCGCATCTTGAGCAGCCCTAGAGCATGCTCAATTGTAGACCTGGTGGCGATGTGGCTGTCGTTTTATCGACGCTGTTGCTTGGTGATGGGATTCCTCAGAGGTGTCATGAGCCACATGTGCAGGGAGTATCCACGCAGTGGCTGGCTTCCCACGGATGCAGGGTGTAATCGATTGCGCCCATATAGCAATACGAGCACCTCCACACGAGCCAGGACTGTTCATCAACAGGAAGGGCTATCACTCCATCAACACTCAACTCGATTGTGACCACTGCAAGAGATTCCTTCACGTGTACGCCAAATACCCTGGCAGCTGCCACGATTCCTTCATCCTCCGGGAATCTAACATCCCGCCCCTCTTCCACACACTGAACACCTGTAAGGGCTGGCTCCTCGGGGACAAGGGATACCCCCTGCACACGTGGCTTATAACACCTCTGAGGAAATCTATCACCGAGCAAAAGCATCAATATAACGACAGCCACATCGCTACCAGGTCTATAATTGAGCAGGCTATAGGACTGCTCAAGATGCTTCAGGTGCCTTGATCGTTCTGGGGGAGCGCTTCAATATGCACCAGACAGAGTGGGATGCATTATAGTCGTGTGTTTTGCCCTGCACAACATGGTACTACAGAGAGGGGTACTGCTTGAGGAAGCCCCATCCACATCTACCACCCACATTGAGGAGGTGGAGGCAGAGGTGGCGGAGGAGGAGGAGGAGGAGTAGGAGGTGCAATAGGAGGAGCAGGAGCAGCTCATGGGCAGAACAACAGCTCACCTAGCTGCTCGTGAGGCCAGGGAGTCACTGATATGTGAACGGTTCTCCTAACATCAGACAGTGTGAAGAGCCCAGTCCTCACACCACCTGGACAGAGCAGCACCCACACCAGACCCACCGCCCCCCCACCCCCCACACTCCTCCCTGCACAAAACAGTCCTGGCAACTACACATACACCCACTGTAGGGTGACCCAATGGGTGGCATCAAGTGTGGGTGTTCATGGTGAACCTCATGAAAGGGCCTTATTACAGAAGCCAGTCAAGAATGACCAAGATGTGGCAGTACTAGTGACAATAATAATATTTAATGTGAGTTTAACAAGAAGCAAATATAAATAAAAAACATGACCAACTGTCAAACACGTTTGCACATCCCCATCGTGCTTACAAAATCTTCGCTTTTCGCTTCTGACTACTTGCTTTGGGTGAGGCTGACCGTGAAAGAGATGCCTCAGAGGGTGAGTGTGAGACTGAGCCATGACATTGTTTGAGGATTGGGGTGAGTGGTAGTGGTGGGGTGAGTGCACCCCACGTAAGTTGAGTGCACGTAAGTTGAGGATGAGCCTTAAGTGGGTGTGAGGAGTGATGTGGTAGAATAGTGTTGGCAATGCAGAATGAGTTGGGGGGTGGGGGCGGTGATGTGGAAGACAGAATGTCGGAGAATGAGTAAGTGTACTCACTTTTGCTGACCTAGTTAGGTTATTAAAGCGCTTCCTGCACTGGATCCAGGTGCGGGAGATGTTCCTGCTGCTGGTAACCTCCTCCGCCACCTCAAGCCAGGCCTTCTTGGTGGCAGAGGCAGGCCACTTCCTCCCGTTCGATGGGTAGTAGACATCCCTCCTCCTCCTCACCCCATCCAGTAGCACCTGGAGTGAGGCATTGTTAAATCTGGGAGCAGCCTTTCCCCTGGGCTGCTCCATTGTGCTGTGTGGGTGTTTGCTCCAGGATCAGCCATTGGAGGACTGCCCCTTTAGATAGAGTTCCTCCAGCTGACAGCCTGTGATGCGGGTGCGCAGTCCGCCCGCTGAGCAGCTTTCGGATGGCAAACCCGGAAGCCACGTTAAGTGGCTCCAATTGACCCGTGATCCCGTGGGAAATGGACAGATTTTATTGGGCAGGTTACCCACGCACCCAATCGCCCCCCCCGCTGCCATCCCGCCTCCCCACTAATATCGAGGCCATTAACATTATGTTGGACAAGAACTTAAATGAGTTGCAAATGTTACCTGACCTCTGAATTATTCTGTATCTTTTAGTGTAGGTATTTTTAAAAAAAATTTTGACCAGCTCTTAGGATACAAGCCTAACTGTTCGAACACTGAAGAATATCCTTCATCCAGGACATCTCAACACATATTTGGAAGTTCTATGCGTTTTCTTGGTTAGTAACTGGCTTCAAATACTTCAGGGTAATAACCCTCAAAATCTTTAACCTGTACACTCATCCCATCATCTTGGACAATACTGATAAGGACTACTACAACCACATACCCATATTCCTCATTGGAAGGGCAAGTATGATAACAATGAGTGCACTGTACCTCCTCCACATGTTTCGAATGTTGCCACTCGGGTAGTTCAGCAATTCCAAGACCTTGGCAAGCGCATACTAAATTCTTGTGAGCAGGCAAGAATCCAATGTTGCACATCTTAAATGCCTTCAGCCTCCAAACACGAAGAAACCTCAGCCTTCCCAATCTCACACATTCCTGCTGGGAGCCCACTGTCTGCAAGGCAGCCATTTGAACTTCCACCAAAGCGTCAAAGCGTGTGAGCATGGACTCCTGTTGTGAGAGCAGGGCTGCAGTGTTCCTGGTGGTGATCATACATCCCTGGGTAACATGCAGAGTACTAATACCATTCGAGATGACACCACAGAGTCTGGAAGCAGATTCCTCCAAACTATCACCCATCGTGCTGAAATTCTTGGCAGGCTTTCCAATACTCATACAGCTGTCTGTGAGATGCCACACGTTGTCATTTCATAGTTGGGCCTCTGTAGTCATCATTTGTGTCCTCCTGAACAGAGCTGAGAGAGGACCTCACTCTTCAGTGAGTTCTCTTCTGTCCTGTTCCTGCCACCAATACCTGATGCTACTTACTGGTGCTCTGTGACTCACCACGTGCAGACCCCTCGAATTCACTACCTAACCCACATGGAGTGCCAACGCCTGAGCTGGTGCCTGGGGGGGATGGCGTGCTTGATAGTGCATCCTTGGGAGGATTGTCCTCCTCTGAGGTGTCTTCTTACGCAGGAGGCTCTTGCTGCTGAGAAGGATCTACAGGAAGGAAAAAAACAGATGACAGTTAAGTTGGGAAATAGAAACATTTTCTTGAGGTAGTCTTGAGAATACAGCTTGAAGTTGTGCAGCTTGCTCCGTCTTTGCTGAGGTGAAGAAAGGGTTGAACGTAATATGCAGACAACCTGATCTGGTATGCTGCTAGCTCTGCCTGGGCCACCAATCTGTCACAAATCTCGAGGGCTGCTGCTCTGCTTGGCAATGATGTTAGGTGCTCCTCCCCCGGTCTTGACTCTCTCCTTCATATTGTTCGCTGTCTTTTTCTGCAGAAAGAAGGGTGTGAAGTAGTGAATGGCTGTTGAACTGGTAAGTGGAGATGCAATCTCTTAGAAGAAGCGAAAAATAAAGAAAGAACTTAAAGCAAATTTAGGAAAACATTCTGGAAAATTTGGACCACCGAATAAATCCTTCTCTTTCAAGATAGTTGTACAGGACATAATTGCCAGGCTGGGCCTGCGGTATGTGGTGAGAAAACCAAGATGAGGGAAAAAACTACTTGAACTCGTCCTCACCAATCTACCTGTCGCAGATGCATCTGTCCATGACAGTATTGGTAGGAGTGACCACTGCACAGTCCTTGTGCAGATGTAGTCCTGTCTTCACACTGAAGACACCATCCAACGTGTTGTGTGGCACTACCACCGTGCTAAATAGGATAGATTCAGAACAGATCTAGCAGCTCAAAACTGGGCATTCATGAGGTACTGTGGGTCATCAGCAGCAGCAGAATTGTATTCCAGCACAATCTGTAACCTCATGGCCCGGCATATTCCTCACTCTACCATAACCAACAAGCCAGGGCATCAACCCTGGTTCAACGAGGTGTGCAGAAGAGCATGCCAGGAGCAGCACCAGGCGTACCTAAAAATGAGGTGCCAACCTGGTGAAGCTACAACACAGGATGACATGCATGCTAAACAGCGGAAGCAACATGCTATAGACAGAGCTAAGCAATCCCACAACCAACAGATCAGATCAAACCTCTGCAGTCGTGAATAGTGGTGGACAGTTAAACAACCAATGGGAGGAGGAGGCTCCAAGAACATCCCCATCCTCAATGATGGCAGAGCCCAGCATGTGAGTGCAAAAGACAAGGCTGATGCGTTAGGAACCATCTTCAGCCAGAAGTGCCAAGTGGATGATCCACCTCGGCCTCCTCCCGATATCCCCAACATCACAGAAGCCAGTCTTCAGCCAATTCAATTCACTCCACGTGATATCAAGAAACGGTTGAGTGCACTGGATACAGCACAGGCTATGGGCCCCGACAACATCCCAGCTGTAGTGCTGAAAACTTGTGCTCCAGAACTAGCCGCGCCTCTAGCCAAACTGTTCCAGTACAGCTACAACACTGGCATCTACCCGACAAAGTGGAAAATTACCCAGGTATGTCCTGTCCATAAAAAGGACAAATCCAATCCGGCCAATTACCGCCCTATCAGTTGACCGTCAATCGGCTCCAGACCTCATTACAGCCTTGGTCCAAACAGGGACAAAAGAGCTGAATTCCAGAGGTGAGGTGAGAGTGACTGCACTTGATATCAAGTCAGCAATTGATCGAGTGTGGCAAGGAGCCCTCCTAAAATTAAAATCAATGGGAATAAGCTGGAGTCATACCTAGCACAAAGTAAGATGGTAGTCGTTGTTGGAGGCCAATCATCTCAGCCCCAGGACATCGCTGCAGGAGTTCCTCAGGGCAGTGTCCTAGGCCCAACCATCTTCAGCTGCTTCATCAATGACCTTCCTTCCACCATAAGGTCAGAAGTGGGGATGTTCGCTGATGATTGCACAGTGTTCAGTTCCATTTGCAACCCCTCAGATAATGAAGCAGTCCATGCCCGCATGCAGCAAGACCTGGACAACATCCAGGCTTGGGCTGATAAGTGGCAAGTAACATTCGCGCCAGGCAAGTGCCAGGCAATGCCCATCTCCATCAAGAGAGACTCTAACCACCTCCCCTTGACATTCAACGGCATTACCATCGCTGAATCCCCCACCATCAACATCCTGGGGGTCACCATTGACCAGAAACTTAACTGGATCGGCCACATAAATACTGTGGCTACAAGAGCAGATCAGAGGCTGGGTATTCTTCAGTGAGTGACTCACCTCCTGACTCCCCAAAGCCTTTCCACCATCTACAAGGCACAAGTCAGGAGTGTGATGGAATACTCTCCACTTGCCTCTATGAGTGAAGCTCCAACAACACTCAAGAAGCTCGACACCATCCAGGACAAAGCAGCCAGCTTGATTGGCACCCCATCCACCACCCTAAACATTCACTCCCTCCACCACCGGCGCATTGTGGCTGCAGTATGTACCATCCACAGGATGCACTGCAGCAACTCGCCAAGGCTTCTTCGACAGCACCTCCCAAACCCGCGACCTCTACCACATAGAAGGACAAGGGCAGCAGGCGCATGGGAACAACACCACCTGCTCGTTCGCCTCCAAGTCACACACCATCCCGACTTAGAAATATATCGCCGTTCCTTCATCGTCGCTGGGTCAAAATCCTGGAACTCCCTACCTAACAGCACTTTGGGAAAACCTTCACCACACAGACTACAGTGATTCAAGAAGGCGGCTCACCACCATCTTCTCAAGGGCAATTAGGGATGGGCAATAAATGCTGCCTTGCCAACAATGCCCACATCCCATGAACAAATAAAAAAAAAGTCTATCACCTGCAATGGCTTCTCTTCTCGTTCCCGCACTTTTGCCTCTGGAGTACCCCCAAGGATCTATCTTTGGCCCCCTCCTATTTCTACATGCTGCCCCTTGGCAACATCATCCGAAAACACAACAGCAGATTCCACATGTACGCTGATGATACCCAGCTCTACCTCACAACTACCTCCCTTGACCTCTCCTCTGCCTCTCATTTATCTTGTCCAAAATGAGCAAAAATTTCCTCCAACTAAATATTGGGAAGACCGAAGCCATTGTCTTTGGTCCCCGCCGCAAACTCCATCCCCTAGCCACCGACTCCATCCCTTTCCCTGGCCACTGTCTGAGGCTGAAACAGACCGTTCCCAACCTTGGTGTCCTATTTGACCCTGAGATGAACTTCCGACCACATATCCGCTCCATCACCAAGACCGCCTACTTCCACCTCCATAACATTGCCTGTCTCTGCCCCTGCCTCAGCTCATCTGATGCTGAAACCCTCATCCATGCCTTTGGTACCTCCAGACTGGACTATTCCAACGCTCTCCTGGCCGGCCTCCCATCTTCCACCCTCCATAAACCTGAGCTCATCCAAACTTCTGCTGCCTGTATCCTACCTCGCACCAAGTCCCGTTCTCCCATCACCCCTGTGCTCGCTGACCTACATTGGCTCCTGGTCCAGAAACGCCTCGATTTTAAAATTCTCATCCTTGTTTACAAATCCCTCCATGGCCTCACCCCTCCCTCTCTCTATAACCTCCTCCAGCCCTACAACCCTCCGAGATCTCTGTGCTCCTCCAACTCTTGTCTCTTGCGCATCCCCAATTTTAATCGCTCCACCATTGTCGGCTGTGCCTTCAGCTGTCTAGGCCTTAAGCTCTGGAATTCCCTCCCTAAACCTCTCTGCCTCCCTACTTCTCTCTCCTTTAAGGCGCTCCTTATAACCTACCTCTTTGACCAAGCTTTTGGTCACCTTATGTGGCTCAGTGTCAAATTTTGTTTGATTATGTTTCTGTGAAGCGCCTTGGGATGTTTTACTATGTTAAAGGCCTTATATAAATGCAGGTTGCAGTTGCTGTTGTTGTTGTCTATCTCTGATGATACCTTCTATCAACTTGCCTACATATCGATGTCAAATTAATCTGATCTGTAGTTTACTGGTTTTGACCTATTGCCCTCTTTAAATATTGGTCCCACATAGGCCCTTACCAGTCCGTGGGAACATTACCAGAACCCAGAGAGTTTCTAAAAGGACTGAAGTGGGTCTTTTGCATCATTGAAATGGGGGTATATGACACTCTCCTGAGAAGACCATTTTACTAGCTTTCACAATTAAGCGTGACTGGGTTTGTGCCTGCAGTAGACAGGTCAGTAGCTCTGTTTTCAATCCCAATGTCAGGCCCTGTCAGGGAGCAGGCCTGTGCTTTCAATGTGTCTGGCCAGAATGTTGGAGCAACATTATGTCCCTTCTATGGCAGAAAGGAGGCCCCGGAAGGCGCCTAAGAAAATCTTTGTTTTTAAACCTTTTGCTTCCAATGGAACAAACGGACGTCTTGGGGAAGGTGATCAGGGATCCAGGTTTGGGGCCTTTGTAAGGTCCTCAATAGAATTCACACCAGTTCTCAGTAACAGAATGGGAGGAATTCCTGGGTAGGTCAGGAATTCCGTAAGACAAGCCCTTTGACCAAATGTGGGGGGGAGGTGGCCGGAAGCTATGCACACATTCCTCCCGCCTCACAGGAAAGTACGTAGATGGAAGAAATGGGATAGAATCCTGCTGGGTTCTACCCCAAATTACAGCTGGTTGCAGGCAAATTGTCTGGTCTCTGCCCAACCCTGGATCAGAACAGTGCCTTAGACCTAGAAAGTCAATAGTGCCGCACCCCTTTTTCAGGCGCTAAAGTGGGCACCTAAGCGTCCAATATGTTGGACAGGAAATGCACGCTCATTACAAGCTGGAAGTGCACCGTCCGCCATATTGGTATAGGCAAAAAAAATGTGTCCAAGGCCTGTGCCTGAAACAGGTGCATATGCAAATAAGGAGTTTAACGTCTGTTGAGGCCCCCTGTGAAATATTGGTTTGCCCTGAGACAGCCAGTGCCAGCACCATCTGCATTCAGAGAAACCAGGTGCTTGAAGGGGCCACTGCAGGCCGCCACCAAAAAGGTAAGTTTGTTAAAATTATTTACTTACAGCTGGTCGCCACTCACGACCCGCTCCCCGGAACCCAATCATTGCTGTCGCCGTCCTCAATCTTGGCCACCGCTACCCTCCCCAATCTCGGCCAGCGCTACCCTACCTCCCGATCTTCTCTCTCCCAATCGCCCCTGTCCTGGTCGCCCCCCCCCACCCCACCTCACCAGTCCTTTTAAGGACTTACCCAATCTTTGAGGCCTCTTCTCTGGTGAACTGCTTGGGAATGGCCATGTCTGCAGCTCGGCAGCTTGATGATAATGAGGCCCGAGGCCCAATATTAGGTGTGTCTCGGGCCTATCCCTTGCGCGCCCGTTTTTGGGTGCAAATTAATTTTTCCCCCAAAATCTCTGCAACAATGAAAGGCAGACAACCAGCACACAGAGCATATGTCAGACATAGCAGGAAATAGCAGAGAAGCAACATTATATCATGTGTGCCTCACACTTGGGATGAAGTCAGTCAGAAGGTGTCCGACCTTGGGAGAAATGAGAAAGATAAGCAAGGAAATTTACTGTGGCTGTCTTTGTTATGTCCTATGTAGATAAGACTAAAAGCGAAATGTGACATTGATTTCTACCACAGTCCTTCTGTTCCAACATTGTTCAAATTGAACTATTATATATACACATTAAAGGGAAACAAAGAAGATTAATGAGAAGTTTAAATGGAATCTATATAAGGACTGGTTCCAAATTCTAATGTACTTTAGATAGCTATACTGTAGTTAACATCCCTTTGTATGATTGAATGCTACAAGGGGAACATAAAGCAAGCAGGGAAGATTAATGTGGAATTAACTAGAGTGGTGCTTGGATAAAACACCTAAAAGAGATATGTTTATCCTCATAACTGTAGGCGGTGGTATAATTGGCAAAAAGAGGACAGGCATCAAAGTGCGATTAATTCAATGAACAAATTCATGGAAAGAGTCGTGCACTATAATGATAGCAAGCCATGTTCAACACACTTACATTGTCACTGTCCAATGCAATCACAATTAATGCATGCTTTTGTTATTTTTGCAGGTGGCATCTTGTAGCATTTAATAACTGTAATGGTGATGGTGATGCATGTCAATTCCAAAGTCTTACTCCTAGGAGGAGGCAATGCTGGATATTACCAATGGGGAGACAAGCGAAACCAGAGGGGTGCCCGCTGCAAGTTTGAAGGAGATAATTTTATGAAGTACGTGCCAGCAGCGGGGAAACATTCCTGCTGGCAAGGCATGTTGGACAATTGTGAGTGCATGGCCTGTGATTTTCTGTCCATTGATTTCAATGGTTTTCCGATATATGCTGCCAACAGACGAGGTATTCAGAAAATTACTCCTGTAATGTCATGTCAATATAGCTTGTCAGTGTCAAAAGTGTTTGCAATCATCTGTGGACACACAGGAGGTGAATGAAATTTGTCCTGGGCGGTAGTGTAAAACAGGCAAATTGGCTGCCCCTTTTACACTGCCTAATTTTCTTATCTATCCATGTCAATGGGCGGAGTGTAAAATGGGCTGCCGATTCGCTATTGCCCACTTTGCGCTAATGCCCAAGACAAATTCCACCCCACAGTTACTGAGCTGCCTCAGGTAACACAGTAATTTTTGGCAGAGTTACAGCATTAAAGGTAACAGAAGCACAACGGTAACAATGTGCCAAGTTTTCTCTTAGCACAAAGACAGACTATAGAAAAGGAGGCCGCACAGTTACACCAGGAGGCTCCCCCCTTGCAGCCAAAAAATAGCATCAGAATACTTTGTGTTAACATCTACATCTGAAGCAAACACCAGACCAGAAATATGTACTCCAGAGGCTGTTAATGTAGAGAAATTACAGGGTTGAGATATGGAGTAGATGTGAACTAGGAGCATTGTTGATGTACAGAGATGGGTGGACTTGGAGTAAGTAGAGACCATGCATGACCACTGATCCTGCTATATTACTACAAGATTCAAGCCTCATGGGGGTAGCTTTCAAAAACTGCATGAATAAGTACGCCATATAGTGGAAGGTAATGTGGTTAAATTCAGGATTTCACCACCTGGCAAGTTGCATCCATCACCAACATGACTAGTGGCCTTATGAAGCAGCAGTCTGTCTTACACTCTTTGATTCACCATTCGGCAAATGCAGCAGAGTCCCTAATGATGCTGACAGAAGGCACAGTCGGAGCATCTCTCATGAATGTTTCCATGAATGATGTTGTAAGGCATAAGACTAACACTCCATGATGAGAAAATGGGCAGCTTCAGTGAACTTAAACGAGGATCTGTTTTGCAGTGCAATATTCTCTGCTTGACTCGTTCAGTGGATCTATGCAAAAAAACGGCTTCCAACATGTTGTAGCACAGACCCAGGTTGCTGACTGTCATGTCCGTATTAGCCCTCAGCCTCTGCACAAATCACAGGAGACAGTCCCAGAAAGATAGAGCTCCCCCCACCCCCACCACATAACGATTACATAATTGGAGGGTCAATACAGGGCCATTCATACCAGGAGATGGCAGGTCATTGGAATCTTAAGAAACTGGTGAAGTTACCTTTGTGCAATGAGACGGGGTTAATTAATAATCTTGTTGTGCGGGGTCCTTTAGGGAAGAGTGACCATAACATGATAGAATTCTTCATTAAGATGGAAAGTGAAGTAGTCCAATCCGAAACTAGGGTCCTAAATCTAAACAAAGGAAACTACGAAGGTATGAGGAGTGAGTTGGCTATGATAGATTGGGAAGCTTCATTAAAAGGCATGACGGTGGATAGGCAATGGCTAACATTTAATGAACAAATTCATGAATTGCAACAATTATACATTCCTTTCTGGCGCAAAAACACAAAAGGAAAAGTGGCCCAACCATGGCTAACAAAAAAGAAATTAAGGATAGTATTAGATCCAAAGAGGAGTCATATAAAGTTGCCAGAAAAAGTAGCAAGCCCGAGGTTTGGAAAAAGTTTAGAATTCAGCAAAAAAGGACCAAGAGATTGATTAAGAGGGGAAAAATAGAGTATGAGAGTAAACTTGCAAGGAACATAAAAGTGGACTTTATAAAAGCTTCTACAAGTATGTAAAAAGAAAAAGATTAGTGAAGACAAATGTAGGTCCCTTACAGTCAGAAATGGGAGAATTTATAATGGGGAACAAGGAAATGGCAGAGCAATTAAACAAATACTTTGGTTCTGTCTTCACGGAAGAGGACACAAATAACTTCCCAGAAATGCTAAGGAACCAAGAGACTAGTGAGAAGGAGGAATTAAAGGAAATTAGTATTAGTAAAACAATAGTGCTGGAGAAATTAATGGGACTGAAAGCCGATAAATCCCCAGGACCTGATAATCTGCATCCCAGAATACTAAAAGAGGTAGCCATGGAAATAGTGGATGCATTAGTTGTCATCTTCCAAAATTCTATAGATTATGGAACAGTTCCTGCAGATTGGAGGCTGGCAAATATAATCCCACTATTTAAAAAAGGAAGGAGGGATAACAGGGAACCACAGACCGGTTAGCCTAACATCAGTAGTAGGGAAAATGCTAGAGACTATTATAAAGGGTGTGGTTACAGGACATTTAGAAAATATCAATGGGATTAGACAAAGTCAACATGGATTTATTAAAGGGAAATCATGTTAGACAAATTTACTGGAGTTTTTTGAGGATGTAACTGGTAAAATAGATAAGGGAGAACCAGTGGATATCGTTTATTTGGATTTTCAGAAGGCCTTTGATAAAGTCCCACATAAGAGGTTAGTGTGCAAAATTAAAGCACATGGGATTGGGGGTAATATACTGGCATGGATTGAAAATTGGTTAATAGACAGGAAACAAAGAGTAGAAATAAATGGGTCTTTTTCAGGGTGGCAGGCGGTGACCAGTGGGGTACCGCAGGGATCAGTGCTTGGTCCCCAGCTATTCACAATATATATCAATGATTTGGATGAGGGAACCAAATGTAATATTTCCAAGTTTGCTAATGACACAAAACTAGGTGAGATTGTGAGCTGTGAGGAGGATGCAAAGAGGCTTCAAGGTGATTTAGACAAGTTGAGTGAATGGGCAAATACATGGCAGATGCAGAATAATGTGGATAAATATAAAGTTATCCACTTCGGAAGGAAAAACAGAAAGGCAGAGTATTATTTAAATGGTGATAGATTGGGGAATGTTGATGTTAAAAGGTACCTGGATGTCCTTGTACACCAGTCACTGAAAGCAAATATGCAGGTGCAGCAAGCAGTTAGGAAGGCAACTGGTATGTTGGCCTTCATTGCAAGAGGATTTAAGTATAGGAGCAAGGATGTCTTACTGCAGTTATACAGGGCCTTGGTGAGACCGCACCTGGAGTATTGTGTGCAGTTTTGGTCTCCTTACCTAAGAAAGGATATACTTGCCGTAGAGGGAGTGCAGCGAAGGTCCACCAGACTGATTCCTGGGATGGCAGGACTGTCGTAAGAGGAGAGATTGGGTTCACTTGAGTTTACAAGAATGAGAGGGGATCTCATTGAAACATATAAAATTCTGACAGGGCTAGACAGACTAGATGCAGGGAGGATGTTTCCCCTGGCTGAGGGGTCCAGAACGAGGGGTCACAGTCTCAGGATACGGGGTAGGACATTTAGGACTGAGATGAGGAGAAATTTCTTCACTCAGAGGGTGGTGAACCTGTGGAATTCACTACCACAGAAGGCTGTGGAGGCCAAGTCACTGAATATATTTAAGATGGAGCTAGATAGATTTCTAGAAACAAAAGGCATCAAGGGGTATGGGGAGAGAGCAGGAATATGGTATTGAGATAGAGGATCAGCCATGATCATATTGAATGGCGGAGCAGGCTCGAAGGGCCGAATGGCCTACTCCTGCTCCTATTTTCTATGTTTTCATGTTACCTCGCAACTTCCCACCATATTTCCTTCAATTAGATGTTAAATGTTTAAATGTTGGAGAATGGCACACCAGTGCACTGCGGCACATCCTATCAACCACACTTTCTGCAGGCACTATATGCATCACCGAGACACATACCTGTACCATACAAAGAATTGGAACAAATTGAAATAAGAGGGCTAAACAGCATTGTCATATCAAACATAAAGTCCAACCTGTTGTGGTAAGTGCCTCATTTCCCTTGTAGGGGTACATTGTGTAAAAACAAATAGTTCATCGCTGATTTACCAGTCTCCTATCCTGCAAGAACTTCTCTCCTGTTGGTGGCTTCTGTGGCTCATCATCTTCCTCCTTCTCCATGGCTTCTTGTTCTCCCTCAGCCAATTCCACAGTTAAACCTTTGACCATTGCAATATTATATTATTAAGAGGCAACCATGTTGGTGTGGGACTGCAGTCACATATGGGCCAGACAAGATTACAACTTCCTGAAACAACATTAGTTGAGTTTTAATGTCAATCACTTTTTATTTCCAGATTTCTTAATAATTCCAAATTCTCAAATTGCTATGGTGGGATTTGAACTCATATTCTCTGAAATTATTAGTTCAGGCTCCCAGATTACTAGTTCTGAAACATAACCACTGCACTCCTGTCCTAATGCCAGCTTTTATCAAGTGTGATATCCTGAATGCCAGGGATGTAAAAGACTGCACAGCTTTACATAGGTGCCTTCTAGCAAGAACCGAACAAGCTGAAGTAGACTTGTGCATGGAAAATATGTTAATTGAATTGTAGCCAAGAAAGCCATAGATCACTTTTCTGGGAATCACCACAAGCACTCCAATGCGGCATTAATTCACACATGAAAATTATTTATCACCGATGATATGTTTGTGCAAGAATTAAGGATAACACCCTGAAGCATTCTGACCTTTGATCTGAAGCTAATTGATGCTGGCGCTGACTGCAAATTACTGGAAAATGTTCCATTTTCAGCACTGATATTGCTTATCATAATGATTGCAAAAAAAAATCGCAAGATAAATATGGAGAGGAAAATCATTCAGCCATCTTAGCTCACCCATTTAGACAAACTTAAAATCCCTCTATGACAGAATCCATAGAACCCTAAGTGTTTATAGCACATAAGGAGGCCATTCTGCCAGCTCTTTTGCTAGATCAATTCAGAACTCATCTCACTCTCCAGCTCAATCTCCATTATTCTGTATTCTCCTTTGGTTCAAATATTTATCCAATTTTCCTTTAAAAAATGCAGTAGTTTCTGCCTCAACTATTCCCTATGGCAAAGTATTTCATACTGTAACAGCTCTCTGTGTAAAGACATTTCTAATCTCTGTCATGACACTTTTAGTAACGATTTTAAATGGATGCTCCATTAGTCTTTGCTGCTCCAGTTGAAATAGTCCCAGTGGGGTTGATTTTAACATTTTGGCGGCTGATCGAGACCTGAGCCATTGTGAGGCCTATGCCTCATTTAAATGACCCCGGCGACCTGCCCAGCCTGAAAGGGCCACCCGATGCAGCTCGCTAGATTCAGGCCAGCCCAATATTGGGTGGCTCTGAGGCAGCCGGACCAGCAGCAAGTTAAGTACCGGAGGGGGGGGGGGGGGGGGGAGGAGAGAGTGCTGAGAACGCAGAGGGAGGGAAGCTTGGGCAAATGATTTCTGTGGGGCTCGGAGGAACACTCTTGCTCCTCCGGACCCCACAAAAATAATTTAAAAGCTACCTCTTCCGGGCCGCATCGGCAACATCGCCAGTGAAACTGGTCAGAGAGTGCACGGTCCGCACTCCAACTCAGTGTCCTAATATGGCAATTAGGGTCCGATTTGCATATTAAAAGTGGCTTCCCACCTGAAAAAGGCTTTGACCAGCAGTAGGCCTCTGTAAAATTGGCAGCAAGTGCAGCGTTGGCGTTAATGGGGCAGTAAACCAACCAACCTCATTTTGAGGCCGTTACTGTCCCGCTAAAGCTGGTTTCAGCAAATTAAAATTGACCCTAGATTGTCACAATTATAACTTCTCATCCAACAATTTCACAAATGATTCCTAGGTTTGTCTCTATGCTACATTGCCTTGATGTCCATTTCAAATCATTCTTTACTGAAAAAGAACTTCCTGACGCCAATCCTAAATTTGCCTTCCACCAGTTTGAACCTGTCTGCAGAGGAGCTTAAGGTGCAAATATATAATATATAATATATAAATAGCATTTTGGGTTTTATAAATATGGGCGTAGGGTGCAAGAGCAATGAGGTAATGATAAATACATACAAGACAATGGTTAAGCCCCAGTTAGAGAATTGTGTGCACTTTTTGGTGCCTCATTATGGAAAGGACATTAAAACCATAGAAAGCATACTGTGCAGATTGATCAGAATGCTAGCAGGGATGGGAAACTATAGTTATGAGAAGAGACTTGAGATATTGGGCCTATCTCTGTTGGGGCAGAAAAGCTAAGATGAGATGAGATTTAATAGAGGTTTTTAAAATTAAGAAGGATTTTAATAGTACGTAAAGGGAAAGACTATTTCCTCTGGTTGGAGAGTCAGTAATGAGTAGTAATTAATTTAAAATTGTCACTGAGTGTGAGGAGGCAAATTAAACAAAATTCTTTACTCAGAGGGTTGTTAATGCTTTGCCATAGGAAATAGTAGAAGTGATGACTACTGCACCTTTTGAAGAGTAGATAAACATTTGAAGCAAAGGAAGATATTAGGCAATAAGAAGAGAAAAGGACAGTGGGATTAGTTTTTGATTGCTCTAGCAAAAAGGCCAGCACAGACACAATGGGCTGAATGGCCTCCTTCTGTGCTGTAATCTTCTAGGGTTCTGTGGTTCTACAGGCTTAAAGTTACTCAGCTCTATCATTTTAATTTTACCATTCAAATTTGCACACTTAATAATTTATCTCCCTGGGAAATCATGTATTCTTGATCCTGATTTTAAAGAATTTGAGTTTAAAAACATCACCTGCAGGACACTGACATTGGAGATAAAATTCTAATCATGTTAATACGTAACCAGCGACTGAAAGAGTCAACCACAAATTTGTGCATGTCATGGTAATTGGCAGTCGGTTTGTAGAGAATCATTTTAATATGTACTCCTGAAAAGTTTTCAAAATAAAACAGGATTGTCTTTATTGAAAAATGTTTGGTAAACCTTTTTCCATGTGCTTATCAAAGATGGTAATGCAATGACACAATTAATAATTGCAATTCTATTATTACAATTTACAATGCACACCGTTATTTTATGAAATGCCACATACCTGTGACATCGTTGTGACAAGTCCAGAGTTTAGTTATTAGAACCATGCAGATGAATCTGCTTTGTAAGTACATGGAAATTTTAACAATTAAGGCCATGAAACGGACATTTATTTAATTAAAGAGAAACAGGTTGCCAGTTGGTATCAGAAACATTGCAAGGTCACTAAGTAGCATCACATTTAAAGCTATTCTGCACATGAACCCCCAATCAAAAGTTTGCATGAGTTTAGGCAGTTCTCGGCTCGGTCACTGGTTGGAAAGCTAAGTGTCAGTGTAGTTTTGAAGATGGTGGCCTGCGGGGGTGGGGGGCTGGGGGGATAAACATGTCCAACTTGTCCTGTAATCACCAAAAGTTATGGTTGTTTCCACCAAAAGAAAAATGATCCAACAGCAACACAAAATTGAACCCTCAACCACACACAAAATTGCCAAGTTAATGTTAGAAGGCCGTATAATTCAGTCATCGTTTTAACTAACTGTGAATTATTAAATTTTCCTTTCATTCAGAAATAAATATTTTTCTTTCATAACTGCTTCAAGATAATGCAATCTACTTTATAAAACAATTTGAGAAAGAGACAAATTACAATAACACACGTGCTAGAAAATGATCTGCTATAACACTTATATGGGTACGGTAGCATAGTGGTTATGTTACTGGACTAGTAATCCAAAAGCCCAGGCTAATAATCCAGGGTCATGAGTTCACAATCCCTTCCACAGCAGCTGGAGAATTTAAATTCATTTAATTAAATAAAAATCTGGAATTAAAAAAACTAGTATCAGTAATGGTGGCCATGAAACTACCGGATTGTTGTAAAAACCCATCTATTTCACTAATGAGGAAACCTGCCGTCCTTACCTGGTCTGGCCTATATGTGATTCCAGACCCACAGCAATGTGGTTGATTCTTAATTGCCCTCTGTTGGAATGGCCCAGCAAGCCACTCAGTTGTACAACCTCGCTAAAAAAAAAGTCATAATAACAATAAAACCAGACGGACCACGAGGCACTGGACACGACAAAGGCAAACCAAGCCCAGTCGACCCTGCAAAATCCTCCTCACGAACATCTGGGCACTTGTGCCAAAATTGGGAGAGCTGTCCCACAGACGAGCCAAGCAACAGCCTGACATAGCCATACTCACAGAATCATACCTTTCAGCCAACGTCCCAGACTCTTCCATCACCATTCCTGGGTATGTCCTGTCCCACCGGCAGGACAGACCCACCAGAGGTGGCGGTACAGTGATATACAGTCAGGAGGGAGTGGCCCTGGGAGTCCTCAACATTGACTCTGGATCCCATGAAATCTCATGGCATCAGGTCAAACATAGGCAAGGAAACCTCCTGCTGATTACCACCTACCGTCCTCCCTCAGCTGACGAATCAGTCCTCCTCGGTGTTGAGCACCACTTGGAGGAAGCACTGAGGGTAGCAAGGGCACAGAATGTACTCTGGGTGGGGGACTTCAATGTCCATCACCAAGAGTGGCTCGGTAGCACCACTACTGACCGAGCTGGCCGAGTCCTGAACGACATAGCTGCCACACCGGGCCTGTGGCCGGTGGTGAGCGAACCAACACGAGGGAAAAACCTACTTGACCTCGTCCTCACAAATCTACCTGTCGCAGATGCATCTGCCCACGACAGTACTGGTAGGAGTGACCACCGCACAGTCCTCGTAGAGATGAAGTCCCGTCTTCACACTGAGGACACCATCCAACGTGTTGTGTGGCACAATCAATGTGCTAAATGGGATAGATTCAGAACAGATTTAGCAGCTCAAAACTGGGCATCCATGAGGCGCTGTGGGCCATCCGCAGCAGCAAAATTGTATTCCAGCACAATCTGTAACCTCATGGCCCGGCATATTCTTCACTCTACCATTACCAACAAGCCAGGGGATCAACCCTGGTTCAATGAGGAGTGTAGAAGAGCATGCCAGGGGCAGCACCAGGCGTACTTAAAAATGAGGTGCCAACCTGGTGAAGCTAACACTCAGGACTACATGCATGCTATGTGGACGCAACATGCTATAGACAGAGCTAAGCTATTCCACAACCAATCGATCAGATCAAAACTCTGCAGTCCTGTCACATCCAGTCGTGAATGGTGGTGGACAATTAAACAACTAACGGGAGGAGGAGGCTCGATAACCATCCCCATCCTCAATGATGGCGGAGTCCAGCACGTGAGTGCAAAAGACAAGGCTGAAGCGTTTGCAACCATCTTCAACCAGAAGTGCCAAGTGTATGCTCCATCTCGGCCTCCTCCCGATATCCCCACCGTCACAGAAGCCAGTCTTCAGCCAGTTCAATTCACTCCATGTGATATCATGAAACGGCTGAGTGCACTGGATACAGCAAAGGCTATGAGCCCTGACAACATCCCGGCTGGAGTGCTGAAGTCTTGTGCTCCAGAACTAGCTGTGCCTCTAGCCAAACTGTTCCAGTACAGCTGCAACACTGGCATCCATCCGACAATGTGGAAAATTGCCCAGGTATGTCCTGTCCACAAAAAGTAGGACAAATCCAATCCGGCCAAATACCGCCCCATCAGTCTACTCTCAATCATCAGCAAATTGATGGAAGGTGTAGTTGACAGTGCTTTCAAGCTGCACTTACTCACCAATAACCTGCTCACCGATGCTCAGTTTTGGTTCCGCCAGGACTACTCGGCTCCAGACCTCATTACAGCCTTGGTCCAAACATGGACAAAAGAGCTGAATTCCAGAGGTGAGGTGAGAGTGACTGCCCTGGATTTCAAGGCAGCATTTGACCGAGTGTGGCACCAAGGAGCCCTAGTAAAATTGAAGTCCATGGGAATCAGGGGGAAAACTCTCCAGTGGCTGGAGTCATACCTAGCACAAAGGAAGATGGTAGTGGTTGTTGGAGGCCAATCATCTCAGCCCCAGGGCATTGCTGCAGGAGTTCCTCAGTGCAGTGTCCTCGGCCCAACCATCTTCAGCTGCTTCATCAATGAACTTCCCTCCATCATAAGGTCAGAAATGGGAATGTTCGCTGATGATTGCACAGTGTTCAGTTCCATTCGCAATCCCTCAGATAATGAAGCAGTCCGAGCCCGCATGCAGCAAGACCTGGACAACATCCAGGCTTGGGCTCATAAGTGGCAAGTAACATTCGCGCCAGACAAGTGCCAGGCAATGACCATCTCCAACAAAAGAGAGTCTAACCACTTCCCCTTGACATTCAACAGCATTACCATCGCCGAATCGCCCACCATCAACATCCTGGGGGTCACCATTGACCAGAAACTTAACTGGATCGGCCATATAAATACTATGGCTACAAGAGCAGGTCAGAGGCTGGGTATTGTTCGGCGAGTGACTCACCTCCTGACTCCCCAGAGCCTTTCCACCATCTACAAGGCACAAGTCAGGAGTGTGATGGAATACTCTCCACTTGCCTGGATGAGTGCAGCTCCAACAACACTCAAGAAGCTTGACACCATCCAGGACAAAGCAGCCCGCTTGATTGGCACCCCATCCACCACCCTAAACATTCACTCCCTTCACCACCAGCGCACGGTGGCTGCAGTGTGTACCATCCACAGGATGCACTGCAGCAACTCGCCAAGGCCTATTTGACAGCACCTCCCAAACCGTGACCTCTACCACCTAGAAGGACATGGGCAGCAGGCACATGGGAACAACACGACCTGCACGTTCCCCTTCAAGTCACACACCATCCCGACTTGGAAATATATCGCCGTTCCTTCATCGTCGTTGGGTCAAAATCCTGGAACTCCCTTCCTAACAGTACTGTGGGAGAACCTTCACCACATGGACTGCAGAGGTTCAAGAAGGCGGCTCACCACCACCTTCTCAAGGGCAGTTAGGGATGGGCAATAAATGCCGGCCTCGCCAGCGACACCCACATCCTATGAACGAATAAAAAAAAATTAATTGCTTAGCCTTTAGTGACCATTCCTTCATTTTCATTCACCATTTGTATTCAGCTTTTTATGCTGTTGGGCTTTTTCCATAATATTCATCATTGTCAGTGTTAAGATTTAGTACTGCCTACTTGAAATCAATAGAGTTATAAGTATGAAAAATTGACAAAATCAAAAAAGTGAAAACACTGCAAAGTTAATGGAGTATGGTGACGGAAAAAAATAGTAAGTCATTAGATTACTGAAACCTTGGTCTGCAAAGTATAAAATTGATGAAAGTTACAAGTATTGCGATTTAAAGGTATCATGTCATTAGACATGTCCAGCTTTAAATTCCCAATTGAAAAATATCATTAATGATATGTCTGTTGAAAGAGAATCTACTTAAATGATGAAGATGTTAGCTGGTGATGCAGCATGTTATTTTACTGACCTGTTGCATTACTGAGTGCTGGGCCAGGGATTATCTCTTGTAATTGCTCACAGTGGGATTTCATTTGCTTTTAGTGCATTCACACTATGTGTTAAATGAGCATTACATTTTTGTTTCCCTTTTTGAAGTGAACTCACAGAATTGCAATTCATTTTGCATTCTTGCAGCTGGGGTGCGTTACAATTGATGCACAACTGAGCAGACAGAGAAAAGCTGCAGTAATGATCCCGAATCAACCATGAACTACCTTAATAGGCTCTTAAGTGCTACAAATAACATTCAGAGCATCAATCCAGTGTGGAATGCACACATTGGAATGTGCAGTTTAGAACCCTGATGGAGGGCATTAAAGGCTCACTTCACACATGAGACCGTGCAAATAAAAATGGATGGTATAAGGAAATGGAAGAAGGTCCTCTACCAACCTTCTACCACAATAAAGCAGAGAGTTTAGCGTACATATTAGTCAACTACACTGCAGTTGAATGCAGTGTCAACAACTTGGCCTACCTGAAACAATGAGGCAGAAATTGCTTGGAAAACAATGGTGAGCTCAACAGCGCTCTCCATTGTTCGTGGTGAAATCGAAGAGCAAGTTCCAGCGTTTGGACATACCCATTGAAACGCGGAAATTCGGAACCTGCTCCTATTGGTTCGCTGCTGATATGACAGCTTCAAATCAAAGATATAATGTAGGCTGCAACCAGTGAAATCACTGAAAAAGCGCCAACTTGCTCATCTGCCCAGCTGGAAAGTAACTAATATCGCCACAAGACAGGTACACTTAAAAATATCGGGTTTAAACTAAGTTTTAATCATTGCCCAGCAACTAAAAATTAACTTTTTAAAAATGTGGAGTCTCATTAATCCTTATTTTAATAGTTTTTAGTCATTAGAAACATTTAATTTGATTATTTTTTACCCTCTTTACCCTGCAATCTGATTGGTCGAGGGGAGAGTGTAATCCTTTCACTTCTCCCATGTGTCCTAGCTTCGCTTGAACTAACACTGGCCTTTTCTCCGCTTTCTATTAGAGGAATTGCACCCAGTAAGTTAGTGGGCTAATATAAATCTATGGCACAGTTGGTTCGCCTCTTTGAGCAATTTCTGGACCAATGTAAGAACATAAGAAATAGGAGCAGGAGTAGGCCATACTGCCCCTTGAACCTACTCCTCCATTCAATAAGATCATGGCTGATCTTCTACCTCAACTCCACTTTCCCGCCCTATCCCCATATCCCTTGATTCCTTCAGGGTCCAAAAATCTATCGATCTCAATCTTGAATCTACTCAACGACTCAGCAGCCACAGCCCTCTGCGGTAGAGAATTCCAAAGATTCACAACCCTCTGAGTGAAGAAATTTTTCCTCATCTCGGTCCTAAATGGCCAACTCCTTATCTTGAGACGATGACCCCTCGTTCTGGACTCTCCAGCCATGGGAAACAGCTTCTCAGCGTCAATGTGTGGAAGAATGTCTCCAGTTTAAGGAAAAGCACCAAAGCAAGCAATAAGGATTGCTATTTCACATAAAGGATCATTTTCTTATTTTGCAAAATCTAGTCACAAGTGTCAGCTATTTTTTTATTGGCAGAAATGCCTATCGTATGCCTGTTTTCCAGAATAGTTTCATGAAACAATATTGTTCACCTACATTTTGCCAGTGCCTTACTGTTGGTGAATCACAAAAAGAAGTCAGATTAAATCCAGCAACTGGTTAGCACCAACTTTCTGACCACTCCTTCCCTTTAAGCACAGTTTCCCTTTGGGAGCATAGGGTCATTGAATTGTTGCTATAATGTGGACATTTCAGAAGTATTACAACAAGATCCAAAAGGTAGACATATTTACCAGCAAAAAAATTGTTCACTAACTATCCATTTACACAGGTCAACCTGGCTGCATGGGATACGCTTATTACTTTTCACTCATCTAGTAGTAAGATATTTAACATTTAAATATATTACAATTAGCAATATACACACTGTTGTGCAGCCTCTGCTTCTCTCTGCAAAATTGAGCACACAATCCATCCATGTTTTATGCAGATTTTCAGCATTTAAGACCCAGTATCCTCTTATCCATGTTTCCATATTAAAATCAGTGGGGGTTAAAACTTTATGTACTCCAATGAGGTGGCCCCACGAGCTGAGACTATTGCTAGAAGCACTTTGAGCTTTAATGTAAAATAGACTCTATCATCTCACCTGAGCATGTTGGGGATTGGATGGAGAGAACTATTATGCATGGCTTCATTCTGCCCAGAGGCCTGCTCCCACACAAATCAGTGGGTGTTCTGACAGAATATGAAGCAGCTGAGACATGGCTGGAATAGACTGCTGCCTCTCAGGATAAAGCCACATCTAGCCCATCCAGTGCCCACCCTTTACTTTGTACTTGATTGACGCGAGGCAGGAGACAATGGTTAAGGAATGAAATGCTGAATGTTGAAGCCTATTTCAGTTCAACCTGCGCACAAATATACAATGAATAAAATGGTAGAAGGACTAACTTTCAGCTAGTAGCAGAGTTTCTGAACTGGTAAATTTTGGCTTTGGTCGACCAATTCAGAAAAGTCAAAATCTGACTCAATTTGAAAGTGCTTGTCCCTTTAAATAAAATGGAGCACAAGCAGAGAGGCAAGTGTTTGCTTATTCTGCACTTCTCACTCTGCAATTCTCCCTCTCCTTCCCTTGCTTTGTACCTAGCCTGTCTCTCCCATTCGCTTTAGTCTTCATTATAGATTTGCCATGATTCCAACAAACTTTCCAGAAAACAATAGTGGACAGCTATGTAGAGAGCATTCCCTGACGTAATGTGTGGCTGCACGAACATGAACTCAGTTTTTATAGCCTGTTAAACTTCACTTCACTATATCAGTGTATCACAGAATTATTTGTCAGTGAAACAATACAAGAAAAACTACTTGCACTGCAATGGCCCATTTACAACCCGACTAGAGCAACCAGGTTAGAAATTGGATGTTTTAGATTTCCTTTCTTTCTCTTCGTGACTTCACTGACAAAAGGGCCTATTTCAGTCTCCTGTTGAAGGCATCTTATTAAGATACAATAAGCAGTTAATGTGGCGGTTATGTTATCATTTTGTATCACAAAATATCCTAAGCACTTCTCTTAGTGTTGTGTGTTGCCATTGGACATGTAGACAAGTAAGGCTTATTCAGGACTTTTTAATTCAGTTTGTTGATGGTGATTTTTTTTTTCATCAAGATGAGATAGTCAGTGTTGTGGAATGGCCCACATTTCCACTTTAGATAGCCAGTGACAATTCGTGATTTATGCCTTTTTTTCCAATTTTAGGGAGTATTTTCCTGTGTGAAATCAGGAACGGGATCCTCTTCATGGGATTCACATCCAACTCATACAGTACATGATGTTCCAGCCGCCTTGTCCGACATCCAGTCTTGGATGAGCCACAATTTCCTCCAGCCAAGAATTGGAAGACCAATGCTTATCTTCAGTCTCCATCACATACGGGTACTTTTGCCATTGATTTCAACCACTTCCTTGGCCACTGTCTCAAGCTGTTCACAACATTAGGAGCCTATTCGATTCTGAGGTGAGTTTCTGACCTCAAGTCCTCTTGATCATAAAGACTGCCTACTTCCATCTCTATTATGTCACCCACCTCTGCCCTAGCCTCAACCCATCTTCTGCTGAGATCCTCATCCATGCCTTTGCAACCTCCAGACTCAATGGGCTCGATTTTTGGACCTCCGAGTGGGTGGGTTCGTGGCGGGGGGCTCCGACAATTGGGGATTCCCGGGGCGGGTCCGGAGCCCGACTCCAACCCGCCCACTTCCGGGTTCCCCAGTGACGCGTTGAGATGCGCGCGCAGCCCCCGCATGCTGGACTCCCGCCGGCAATTAAAGCTGACGGGATCCCACTTAAACCAATTAATTTGATAGTTCAGTTCGTTAGCAGACCTGATTAGTAGGATATTTTAGGAGGGGTGGGATTTTCAACCAAACTGAGAGTGATTCCCCTACTGGGGGAAACACTCCCAGTTGAAATGCAGGTGTTGCAGCCACCAACCTGTGGCAGCTGCAAAGGTCCATTTGACAGGTCGGGGGGGGGGAGATCTTCACTCATTGCAGGAGGCCACTCTGTCACATTGGACAAAGTTTGGCCTCCACTACCGTCCTCCTAACACTAAAATTCTCAAACTTGCAACCTCAACCCCGGTTTGCAGACACATTTACCTACCTTGCGGACCCCCTCAGATGTACATCTTCCGGATGAGGGCCGCCATAGCTACAGTCATAACCTCCTTGGAGGACGAACAGCATCACCAGCCTCGCCGGCCACGCCATCCACCTCTGACACGTGGAGCTCCACAACACATTGCTGTGACACATCCATCTGCACAGCAGGAGGGAGGGCAACGGCAGAGAGAGATGCGTCGCAGAGGGCACTACCCTCGCCACAGGGTCTACAGACCGAGGCTCAGCTTCCTGGACCTCTCTGAGGAGCAGTGCACACGGAGGCTCAGAATCACTCGACATGTAGTCGTGGACATCTGCAGCCTCCTTCATGCCGAGCTGCTCCCGGCTGGTCCGAGCACCATCTTCTTACCTGTCGCTGTTAAAGTCACCACTGCCCTCAACAACTTCTCCTCCGCATCCTTCCAGTGTGCCACTGGGGACATCGCCGACGTCTCTCAGTCGTCTGCTCAAAAGAGCCCTGCAAATACACCTACAGCCACTCTGCAGTGAGACAATGGGTGGCATCAGTTGTGGGTCTTCATGGTGATCCTCAGGAAAGGGCATTATTGCACTAACCAGACAAGATTTTCAAAGACGCAGCAGTAGTGGTGATAACAATTTTTTATGATTTTTAGCAAAACAAAGGAAAATAAATCAAAAACATGACATTTCATCTTACACCCTTGTGCATCCCCTTTTTGCTCATAAAACCTTCTCCTTATGTTTACGGGAACCCCTACGTGGTGCTACCCCTGTGGTTTCAGCAGAGGTAGTGGCAGGTTGCTCTTGTCCATGTCCTGACCGATGAGATGCTTTGCGTGGATGCCCTCTGGGTTTCGGTGCCCATGAGGGCCAAAGACTACTCCACCTGCACCTGTGCAGGGGCAGACTTGGCCACCTGTAAAGGGGGCAGCATTGCGGGTACTGGTTGAGAGGGGGGCAACAGGTGAGACGTTGGAGCGCTTTGAGTGGCCACTTCAATGTCCCCTTTCACCTTCATCCCTCTCCTGGCCCAGGCCCACATCACTCCTTCCACCCTGCTGGACGACAGTTTGGGGGACTTGTGTGAAGCCTTGGAAGGCCAGTTGTAAGGTATCTGTCAGCCTGCTTATGGCGGCAGAATGTTGCTCACCCTGAATCCGAACGGCCGTTGTCAGAGCCTGAATGGACTCATTGTTGAGCCATGCTTGACGCTCGATGGAGGCTAGCCTTTCCTCCATCGCAGACAATCCCGCACCAACCCGCGACACTATCTCAGAGATGCCTTCACGTCCCTGTGACAGTAGTCCACTCGTGCAGGAGTTGGACTCCTCCATCCTCTGCGCGATTATGGAGAGTGCGCGTGGCACCTGTTCCAGCGTGTCGGCAATGTGCTGCTGGCCCTCGACGATTCTCCTTTTCATGGCTGGCCCCCAGGGTTCAGCATCTGAGTCCAGCTGAGCAGAGCCTGGAGAAGAGTGCTCCCACTGATGCGGACTCTCCATGGCTGCCCCTGCCAACAGAGTCTGCTCGTGCTCACATGTGCGTGGTGACTCACCATGTGCAAGCCCAACCAAGTGAGGATGGGGACCTACCGAGGTGTGTGTATCTGTGCTGGTGGATGGTTTGCTCAGATGTGACAGGCAGGTCCTCTGAGGAATTGCCCTCCGCAGTCATGGCGGTCGCAGATGGCCCTGCAAAAGAACAGAAAGCAATATTAAGCGTGTGGACAGATGTTGAGGTGCTGCAGATGCCAAGTGATGCTAAGATCATTCGCTATCATGAATGCTGAGTGTTAGATTTCTGTCACCAGCCGTTTGTGCGCTCCCAGTCTCGGCGTCTGCCACGGACAGGCACTCCAGCGTCTGGCTTATTTCGAGTGCCTGCTGCTCCGCATCTGTTAAGACCACCTGGTGTGGTGGGCCCCCTCCGGTCCTTGCCCTCTCCCGGGCATTCTGGCATCTCTTCTCCTATCAAGGCAAAACACAGAGGCGTGATTGAGTGATGGTGACCCGCTACATGCATTGGTGTGGGTGGGGGCGAGCGTGAGGGAGATCCATGGGAGGGTGCGTGTGAGACATAGCCATGAGATTGTATGAGGATTGGGTTGCGTGGTAGTGTTCGAATGGGAACTGGGGCTGTGAGTAAGTGTAGGCAAGGTGAGGATGATAGTTGAGTGGATGTGAGGAGTGATGCGAGAGCGTTGTGGTGGCAGTGCAGAAGGAGTTGTGTGGTGGTGGAGGTGATGTGGAAGACGGAGTGTGGGAGAATGCATAAGTATACTCTCTTTGGCTGACCTGGTTAGGTCATTAAATCTCTTTCTGCACTGCACCAAGGTTCTGGACACATTGCCGCTGCTGGTGACCTCCTCGGCCACCTCCAGCCAGGCCTTCTTGGTGGTGGAGGGAGGACACTTCCTCCTATCCGATGGGAAAAAAATTTCCCTCCTCCTCCTCACCCCATCGAGCAGCACCTGGAGTGAGGAGTCAGAGAACCTTGGAGCAGCCTTGCCTCTGGCCTGCTTCATGATCCTAAATTGGTTGTTTGCTGCAGGAGGAGCATTGGAGGACTGCTCCTTTAAATAGGGATCCTCCTGCTGTCAGCCTGTGATGCGGGTGTCCAGTGCGCCCGCTGCTCTGGTCGAGAATGGGAAACCCGGAAGCCAAGGTAAGTGCCTTCAATCAGGCTGCGATCGCGTGCGGAGCACCCCGAATTCACTGGGCGTGTTACCCACGCGCCCAGTCGACCCCCCGTTGCCAACCCGCCTCCCTCCTGATATCGAGCCCAATTATTCCAATGCTTTCCTGGCTGGCCACCTATCCTCCATCATCAGTGAGCTTCAACTCATTCAAAACTCTACTGCCCATATCCTACCCTGGACGAAGTCCTGCTCACTCATCAATCCTGTCCTTGCTGACCTACATTGGCTGTCAATCCCTCAACGTCTCCAATTTAAAATTCTCATCCTTGTTTTTAAATCCCTTCATGGCCTTGGGTGCGAGTTAGGATACAGGCAGCTGTTTTGGATGAGCTAAAGTTTATGAAGGGTGGAAGGTGGAAGGCTGGCTCGGAAAATATCAGAATAGGGTTTTAGCAGTAGATGGCAGAGAAGTGGGGGCTGGAGCATGGTGATTTCTCTGCAGTGAAGGCTAAGCAAGTGGGAGACCCAAAAATGAGGCACTATAGTGGTGCCAATGGTGGCAACCATAGAACCATAGAGCAATAGAAGTTGACAGCCCAGAAGGAGGTCATTCAGCCCATCGTGTCTGTGCTGGCTTTTGGCTAGAGCAATCTAAATCTAAACCCATTGTTCTGCTTTCCTCAAAGCCTTGCATCTTCCTCTGCCTCAAATATTTATCCAATTTTCTCTTAAAAGACGCAATGGTCTCTGCCTCAACTATTCCCTGTGGCAAAGCATTCCATGCTTCAATAACCCTCTTAATCTCTCTCCACAATCTCTTAGAGACAATTTCAAATTGATTACCCCTCGTCACTGACTCCCCAACCGGAGGAAGTAGAGGGTGTAATTACAGCATGACAAGTTTACATTGGCAGTTCCCATTATAAATGTGGACATTGGAATTTATAATAAGAAAAGCTGACAAGAGAAAGCAAGGTTTTGTAGACAAGAAGTGCGTGCAAACAGTTTTAATATTCTATATAGATAGATGTAACCTGAACGTTATTCTTTAACTCATTAAGTTGTTCCTGAAAGCGCTGAACATGTTTCATGCCAGGAATCAGCAACAAAATCTACTTAGATATTTGAATATAGTTGTCATACTTCTTGGAAAAATTGCTGATATTTACAATGGAGATAGAAAGAGGGTTGGCAGAAGTTGTGGCTATTTTATTCTGTTGTTGTCGGCAATGCTATGTGAGTTACAGGGACTATAATGTCAATCGACACCTGGAGGCTGATTTTAACGGGATGATTAGGGTAAAAATGGGGTCGAAGGCCTTGCTGCCCCGTTAACGCTGGTGATCGGCCAGCTGAAACTTTCACAGGGGCCTACCGCTGGGTGGCCAAAGCGCATGTGGTCGGCCTCTTTCCCATGCAAATTAGGGTCCTAATGACATAGCTCGCACCCCGATTGCAATTTTAAGAGACACATGGGCAATACTCATGCTCCGCCCATGTGTGCTGGCGTTCCGACCAGGAAACGGCCAGAAAAATTAAAATTTATTTTTGTGGCACAGGAGCGCTCCTCCTGGCTCCACAGATATCCTGCGAGCTGCGGCCGGCCTGCCCTCAACCTCTGAGGACCTACCTGCGAGCCTCCACCTCTATCCCAGCTGGCTGATATTCCTGAGGCCAGGGACCCGTCAGCCACATTGGGACACCCATTTGGCGTCCGCAGCGCGCGGGTCAAATTCAAATTAGATCGGGGAGACCAAACCGCGACTGCCTCTTCACTGCTCGTACGGCCAGTCAGCCGGTGCACTTAGCCAGTCGGCTGCCTAAAAGTCAAAATTGACCCCCTGCCCCCCCAGTAGAATGGTATGATGCTCACAAAAGTGTATTACAGATTTATGTGATATCATTACCGCAGCATTATAGAGAAATCATCTGCATGGTTTATAGAGTAACTTTCCATCTGGTATACATTGTTAAACAATAGCTGATAGATGGGGAATCAAAAACAGGAAAACAAGCTTGAGAATATAAAATGCCACTATGGTTTAATGCTGTTATTTGAATCTCTCCCCCTCTCTGGACAGTAGTTTTATAGCTCGCTCATATCTCTCCTTTATTCTCCGTTTCACATGTGACACTTTGGTTGACAAAGCGCAATTAACGTACCACCCAACGCGAGACTTTGATAAGAAAAAATGTGGGCATGAAACGTTTATCCTTTTAAAACTGGCTTATGTATCAGATTGATTCTTGACACTCTGCTGCAAGCTGCTGCTGAAGATAAAGACCTGATTTTTCCCCCCACTCTCTACATTTGCGCTATAAAACATTTACTTTTTATCGATTCAGTTTTGCGCTGTAGCTTGGACCTGAATCTTCCAGAACAAGGTTTTTTATTAATGCCTTAGTTAAGTAGAAAACAACAAAGACAGAAACTATGTTGTGTATCAATCAACAAGGACTCCAGTCCCTGTGGTATACAAATATGACCTTGGGTTGTACTGAGTCTTTACTTCCCATGAAACATCTATTTGAAACATTTAAATACACATGCGTACACACACATATAGGCCCCGATATTAGAATGGAAGCGGGGTGGCAGCAGGTGGAGGTGATTGGGCACGTGGGTAACCCGACCAATAGAAAATGTCCGTTTCCCATACAATCGCAATTCAATTGGTGTCACTTAACGTGGTGTCCGGGTTTGCCGTCCGAAAGCTGCGCAGCGGGCGGACTGCGCACCCGCATCACAGGCTGTCAGCTGGAGGAGCTCTATTTAAAGGGGCATTGCTCCAAAGGCTTTTGCTGGAGCAAACACCCACAGACCACAATGGAGCAGCACAGGGACAAGGCTGCTCCAAGGTTTAACGATGCCTCACTGCAGCAGCTACTGGATGGGGTGAGGAGGGGGAGGAATGTGTTTTACCCGGCGGATGAGAGGAAGTGGCCCGCCTCTGCCACCAAGAATGCCTGGCTCGAGGTGGCAGAGGAGGTCACCAGCAGCAGCAACATCTCCAGCACCTGGGTCCAGTGCAGGAAGAGTTTCAATGACCTAACTAGGTCAGCAAAAGTGAGTACACTTACTGATTCACCTACATTCCGTGCTGCACATCACCGGCCCCACCCCCAACTCATTCTGCACTGTCAAGTCTACTCCATCACATCAATCCCCACTCCCACTTAAGGCTCATTCTCAACTTACCTGCACTTCCTCAGCACTTCCTCACCTCCCCATTACTCACCCCACCACTACCACTCACCCCAATCCTCATCCAATGTGATGTCTCTGTCTCATACTCACCCTCTGGTGAATCTATTTCATGGCCAGCCTCACCAAAACCAATGCATTCATCGGTTGGCCACTTCACCATCACTCACTCACACGTCTGTTCTTCTAGGAGAAGAGAGCGCAAAATGCACGCGTGAGGGAAAGGACTGGAGGGAGGGGCCGCAATAAACACAGGTCCTCGCAGACACAGAGCAGGAGGTGCTGGAGCTGAGCCACACCCTCGAGTGCCTGTCCGTCGGGGACGGCGAGACTGGCACCTGACAAAGGTCTGGTGACAGAACTTTAACATTCATCACACACAATATGAATTGATGTGAACATGCCTTGCCATCCTCAACACCTCAGTATGCTCATTGAAACATGACACTGCTGTGATGATGCTTAATATTGCCTTCTGTTCTCTTACAGGGCCATCAGTGACCGCAGTAACGGCAGAGGGCGATTCCTCAGAGGATCTGCTGGTCTCTGAGGGCGCACTGTCACATCTTAGTGAGTCATCCACCAGCACAGATACTCACACCTCGGTGGGTCCTAGTTCTGAATTAGTTGGGTTGGCACCTGGTGAGTCACAACACACAAGGCAAGACAGAGGGTCAGAGGGATCTTGGTGTGCAAGTTCACAGATCCCTGAAGGCGGCGGAACAGGTAGATAAGGTGGTAAAGAAGGCATATGGGATACTTGCCTTTATTAGCCGAGGCATAGAATATAAGAGCAAGGAGGTTATGATGGAGCTGTATAAAACACTGGTTAGGCCACAGCTGGAGTACTGTGTGCAGTTCTGGTCGCCACACTACAGGAAGGATGTGATCGCTTTGGAGAGGGTGCAGAGGAGATTCACCAGGATGTTAACAGGGCTGGAGCGCTTCAGCTATGAAGAGAGACTGGGAAGATTGGGTTTGTTTTCCTTGGAGCAGAGGAGGCTGAGGGGGGACATGATTGAGGTGTACAAAATTATGAGGGGCACAGATAGGATAGATACTAAGGAGCTTTTTCCCTTCGTTGAGGGTTCTATAACAAGGGGACATAGATTCAAGGTAAAAGGCGGGAGGTTTAGAGGGGATTTGAGAAAGAACTTTTTCACCCAGAGGGTGGTTGGAGTCTGGAACTCACTGCCTGAAAGGGTTGTGGAGGCAGGAACCCTCACAACATTCAAGAAGCATTTGGATGAGCACTTGAAATGCCATAGCATACAAGGCTACGGACCAAATGCTGGAATATGGGATTAGAGTAGACAGGGCTGATGGCCGGCGCGGACACGATGGGCCGAAGGGCCTCTATCCGTGCTGTATAACTCTATGACTCTATGACTCTATGACTCTATGACAAGTGAGCATGAGCAGACACTGGTGGCAGGGGCAGCTGTGGAGAGTCCGCGATGGTGGGAGCACTCCTCTCCAGGCTCTGCTCAGCTGGACACAGATGCTGAACCCCAAAGGCCATCCTTTATAAGGAGAATGATCGAGGGACAGCAGCACATTTGCGAGGTACTGGAACAGGTGTGATGCGCACTCTCCACAATAGCCCAGAGGATGGAGGAATCCAACTCCTGCATGAGTGGAATGGTGGCACAGGTACAGGAGGGGATCTCTGAGATAGTGTCACAGTATCTGAGCAACTCTCTGTGATAGTGTCATAGGTGAGTGCAGGAATGTCTGCGATGGAGAGAAAGCAAGCCTCCATCGAGCTTCAAGCATGGCTCACCAATGAGTCCATTCAGGCCTTAACAACGGTCCTTCGGACTCAGGGTGAGCAACATTCTGCCGCCTTAATTTGGCTGACAGATACTTTAGAAGTGGCCTTCCAACGCATCACACATGTCTACCGTACTGTTCTTCAGCAGGGTGGTAGGAGTGATGTGGGCCTGGCCCAGGAGAGGGATGATGGCGAAAGGGGACATGGAAGTGGGGACGCCACTCAAAGTGCTCCCACGTCTCACCCGTTGCCCCCTTTCAACAAGTACCCACACTGCTGCCTCCTCTCCAGGTAGCCGAGTCTGCCCCCGCACAGGTGCAGATGGAGCAGTCTTTGACGGGGCCCTCACGGGCTCTAAAACTCAGAGGGTGTAGGCCGAAAGCATCTAAGCAGTCAGGTCATGAACATGAGCAACCTGCCACTACCTCTGCTGCAGCCACAGGGGATGCACCACGTAGAAGTAGTCGGAAGAGAAAGGCTAAGGTTTTGTTAGTACTAAGGGCATGCTCAAGGGTGTCTGACAGACTGTCATGTTTTAATTTATATTTGTTTTTTTGTTAAAGTGACATTAAATGTTATGATTGTCACCACTGCTGCCACGTCTTGCCCATTCTTGACTGGCTTTTGTGATAGGGCCCTTTCATGAGGTTCACCATGAACGGCGACACTTGATGCCACCCATTGGATCACTCTACAGTGGGCATATGTATAGTTGCAGGACTGTTTTGTGCAGGGAGGGGTGGGCGTCCTGGTGTGGGTGCTGCTCTTTCCAGGTGATGAGATGACTGGACTCTTCACACTTTCTGATGTTAGGAAAATCATTCACATATCAGTGACTCCCTGGCCTCATGAGCAGTCAGGTGAGCCGCTGCTCTGCCCATGGGTCCCTCTTCCTCCTCCTCCTCAATGTGGGTAGCAGATGTAGATGGGGCCTCCTCAAGCGGCACCCCTCTCTGTTGCACCATATTGTGTACGACACAACACACTACAATGATGTGTCCCACTCTGTCTGGTGTGTATTGAAGCGCTCCCCTAGAACTATCAAGGCACCTAAATCGCAGCTTGATCAGCCCTACAGCATGCTCAATTGTAGACCTGATGGTGATGTGGCTGTCGTTATATCGATGCTGTTGCTCGGTGATGGGGTTCCTCAGAGGTGTCAAGAGCCACGTGTGCAGGGGGCATCCCTTATCCCCGAGGAGCCAGCCCTTAGGGGTATTCGGTGTAGGAAAGAGGGGTGGGATTCCCTCAGGATGAAGGAATCGTGGCAGCTGCCAGGGAATCTGGCGTACACGTGAAGAAATCTTTTGCGGTGGTCACAAACGAGCTGAGTGTTGATGGAGTGATTCCCCTTTCTGTTGTTGAACAGTCCTGGCTCATGTGGAGGTGCTCGTGTTGCTATATAGGTGCAATCAATTGCACCCTGTACCTGTGGGAAGCCAGCCACAGCGTGGAATCCCACTGCCCTCTCCGTCTGGCTGAGGTTGTCAGTGGGGAAGTTGACGTAGTGTGAGGTCCTGCAAAACAAGCCGTCGGTGACCTGCCTTATGCACTTGTGTGCAGTTGACTGAGAGACCCCGGCGATGTCCCCGGTGGCACCCTGGAATGATCCAGAGGCAAAGAAGTTGAGGGCAGTGGTGACTTTGACAGCGACGGGTGATGAGATGCTGCTCGGCCCAGCCGGGAGCAGCTTGGCATGAAGGGGGCTGCAGATGTCCGCGACTACCTGGTGACTGACTAAGCCTCCGTATGCACTGCTCCTCAGAGAGGTCCAGGAAGCTGAGCCTTGGTTTGTTGACCCTGTGGCGAGGGTAGTGCCTCCTGCGACGTTGCTCTCTCTGTTGTTGCCCTCTGTGCTCTTGTGCAGGTGCCTGTGGCGCAGCCCTGTGTTGTGGAGCTGCAAGTGGCGGAGGTGCACACCGTGCCTGGCGAGGCTGGTGATGTTGCTCGTCCTCGGATGAAGTGATGAATGCAGCCATGGCGTCCCCCATCCTGATGGTGTGAGTGCGAGGGGGTCCGAAAAGCTGTTAAATATGTGTGAACAGAAGAATTGTGAGTGGAAAGTAAGAATTTTCAGTGAAAACATAAAGATCTCCCAGCCAAAATTTTGTGTGAGAGAACTGAGTGCCCTGCAGCAAGAACTCACCTTTTCTCCCCATCTGTCAAACAAGCATTTGAATGTGCAACTGGCTGCCGGCTGAAACAGGTCTGATAGAACATGGAGTGTTTCCCACAGCACGGGAAACACACTGGGGATGTTTCAAAATCAGACCCCTGCCTTAATGTGGACAGAATTAAGTACTTCAAGTGTGTACATAAGTCTCTTAACTATTATCCCGCCGGTGGGAATTCCGCATTCGGGAAGCACGCGCGCTTCCAGACGCGTCAATGGGGGAACCCGGAAGTCGGCGGGTTGGAGCCGGGTTCCTAACCCGCTCGGGATTTCTGCGATTTTCGGAGCCCCCCCCCCCCGCCCTCAACGCACCCAACACACCCGCTACTTCATTCCAAAATCGACCCCATAAACTCCAGCAAATAAATTCCACCTGATCATGATCAGGTGTCTCAGTTGGTGTCGGGCTGAGTGGTCAAGTTAGAAGATAGAAATGAACGTCTGAAAGCTTGGCTGCTGTTGTGTGTTATTCGTGTTGAGCTGTTTTTGAGGCTGTCAGTTGCCTTCTTTATGAATAGTTGCATTAGGGATTCACATATATTCTGGCTTAGACTTAGTTTCATAGGAAGTTCAAATTTTTTGAAAAACATGAACAAGTCATTCAACGCATCAAGGCAATTCCTTCCTCCAACTATATACAATCCTATCCGAACTCTACCACACCAATTTAATCTTCTATGGGAAAGTTCCACATTAATAATCCCTGATCCCCAAAGTTAATCAAGCAAGACTGAAAGTAAAAAGCAAAAAACTGAAAGTGCTGGAAATCTGAGGCAAGAAATATTGGAAACACATTGAAGATCAGTTAACATTTGTGGAGAGAATAAACAAGGCAACATTTCAGGCTGGACTTTTTTTCAGAACTGAAAAGTGGAGGACGGACTAGCATTTTAACAGAACTGGGGAAAAGGGGGAGGAATAAAACAGAAACAAACACAGAGAGGAAGTATCAGTGCATTGATTGTTGGATGATGTAAGAGATCACCTCAGTCAGGCAATGGAAAGAAACGTAAAAGAAATTAAAGGCATTGAAGAAACAAAGAATGTGTGAATAGCTAAGTCAGTGAGAGGCATGCTCATGGAAAAAGGCAAGAAAATGGGAGAGACTGAGAATGCACAAAGCCTGCAGATCACATCTGAAATTAAAACAGAAAATGCTTCTCAACCTCCTTCCCCCTATGGCTCTGGCAACATGCTTTGAGGAAGACGTTTACGAGCCACTTGAGTATACGGAACAGACTTTATTTATACAGCATAGGTGATCAGTCTGTACAGTACAAGGGTAGCATCGGGTTCCTCATTCCGCAGCTACCTAATTAACCCTGGAACCCCTCCTCTTTATATATCCTAGCTGTTCGCTACAAAAGTACATTTCATAGATTAGTAGATCTTCGGACTTCTAACTCCTTCTAACTCATTCATGATTAACTACCTCCAGACTTCATGATTAGCTGTCTCCGGACATTCCCAAGGACAGCTTGTTTTTATTCCAAATTGTAACCAGCATCCATTCTATACCATGGTTAATTAAACCCTCTGCTTATATTTCTTATGATGTGGAGATGCCGGTGATGGACTGGGGTGGATAAATGTAAGGAATCTTACAACACCAGGTTATAGTCCAACAAATTTATTTTAAAATCACAAGCTTTCGGAGATTATCCCCTTCGTCAGGTGAATGAGTGAAAGGTTCTCAAATCGCATATCTTATATTAGGCTGGGACACCATCACACCAATCAAAAGGTGTCGTTGGTGTTCAGACAGATTAGCCACGGAGAACAGTACGTCCCAGTACACTGAATATACATTGTTTCAGATTAACAGACAGAGAGAAAGAGACCCAAATGGCAAAGAGAGAGAGAGAGAGAGAGAATATTAAAAACAGATAACTTTTTTTTTCCCTTGCTGGTGGGGTTACGTGTAGCGTGACATGAACCCAAGATCCCGGTTGAGGCTGTCCTCATGGGTGCGGAACTTGGCTATCAGTTTCTGCTCGACGATTTTGCGTTGTCGTGTGTCTCGAAGGCCGCCTTGGAGAATGCTTACCCGAAGATCGGTGGTTGAATGTCCTTGACTGCTAAAGTGTTCCCCGACTGGGAGGGAACCCTCCTGTCTGGCGATTGTTGCGCGGTGTCCATTCATCCGTTGTCGCAGTGTCTGCATGGTCTCGCCAATGTACCATGCTCTGGGGCATCCTTTCCTGCAATGTATGAGGTAGACAACATTGGCCGAGTCACAGGAGTATGAACCATGTACCTGGTGGGTGGTGTCCTCTCGTGTGATGGTGGTATCCGTGTCGATGATCTGGCATGTCTTGCAGAGGTTGCCGTGGCAGGGTTGTGTGGTGTCGTGGACGCTGTTCTCCTGAAAGCTGGGTAATTTGCTGCAAATGATAGTCTCTTTGAGGTTGGGTGGCCGTTTGAAGGCGAGTAGTGGAGGCGTGGGGATGGCCTTAGCGAGGTGTTCGTCATCATCGATGACATGTTGAAGGTTGCGGAGAACATGGCGTAGTTTCTCCGCTCCGGGGAAGTACTGGACGTCGAAGGGTGCTCTGTTGGTTGCGTCCCGTGTTTGTCTTCTGAGGAGGTCTATGCGATTCTTCGCTGTGGCCCGTCGGAACTGTCGATCGACAAGTCGAGCGTCATATCCCGTTCTTACGAGGGCGTCTTTCAGTGTCTGTAGGGGTCCATCGCGTTCCTCCTCGTCTGAGCAGATCCTGTGTATTCGTAGGGCCTGTCCATAGGGGATGGCCTCTTTGACGTGGTTGGGGTGGGAGCTGGAAAAGTGGAGCATCGTGAGGTTGTCCGTGGGCTTGCGGTAGAGTGAGGTGCTGAGGTGCCCATCTTTGATGGAGATTTGTGTGTCCAAGAAAGAAACCGATTCTGAGGAGTAGTCCATGGTGAGTTTGATGGTGGGATGGAACTTGTTGATGTTATCGTGTAGTCTCTTCAGTGATTCTTCGTCGTGGGTCCATAGGAAGAAAATGTCGTCGATGTATCTGGTGTATAGCGTTGGTTGGAGATTAAACACGGGACGCAACCAACAGAGCACCCTTCGTCGTCCAGTACTTCCCCGGAGCGGAGAAACTGCGCCATGTTCTCCGCAGCCTTCAACATGTCATCGATGACGACGAACACCTCGCTAAGGCCATCCCCACGCCTCCACTACTCGCCTTCAAACGGCCACCCAACCTCAAACAGACCATCGTTCGCAGCAAATTACCCAGCTTTCAGGAGAACAGCGTCCACGACACCACACAACCCTGCCACGGCAACCTCTGCAAGACATGCCAGATCATCGACACGGATACCACCATCACACGAGAGGACACCACCCACCAGGTACATGGTTCATACTCCTGTGACTCAGCCAACGTTGTCTACCTCATACGTTGCAGGAAAGGATGCCCCGGAGCATGGTACATTGGCGAGACCATGCAGACACTGCGACAATGGATGAACGGACACTGCGCAACAATCGCCAGACAGGAGGGTTCCCTCCCAGTCGGGGAACACTTTAGCAGTCAAGGACATTCAGCCACCGATCTTCGGGTAAGCGTTCTCCAAGGCGGTCTTCGAGACACACGACAACGGAAAATCGTCGAGCAGAAACTGATAGCCAAGTTCCGCACCCATGAGGACGACCTCAACCGGGATCTTGGGTTCATGTCACGCTACACGTAACCCCACCAGCAAGGGAAAAAAAAAGTTATCTGTTTTTAATATTCTCTCTCTCTTTGCCATTTGGGTCTCTTTCTCTCTGTCTGTGTAATCTGAAACAATGTATATTCAGTGTACTGGGACGTACTGTTCTCCGTGGCTAATCTGTCTGAACACCAACGACACCTTTTGATTGGTGTGATGGTGTCCCAGCCTAATATAAGATATGTGATTTGAGAACCTTTCACTCGTTCACCTGACCAAGGGGATAATCTCCGAAAGCTTGTGATTTTAAAATAAATTTGTTGGACTATAACCTGGTGTTGTAAGATTCCTTACATTTATATTTGTTATACTAATCACTGAAGTTATACATTAATCATTCATGGTCGACGTTCGTTCCAGTCACAGGCATTCCTTGCAGATGATAAAATATCCCTAATATTAACAGGGAAACAATCAGTGCAAGAGGTATTGAGGGCGCAGAATTCTTAAATTGCATTCAAGAGAATTTTTTTAGCTAGTACTTAACAGGCCCAACAAGAAGTGGGGGTGGAGGGGCAGTTCTGCTTTCAGTTTTAGGGAATGAAGCTGGGCAGGTGGAAGGAGTCTCAGTGGGAGAGCATTTTGGTGGTAGTGATCATAATTTCGTTAGATTTAGCATAGTTATGGAAAAGGACGGAGATAGAACAGGAGTAAAAGTTCTAAATTGGGGAAAGGCAAATTTTACTATGCTGAGAAGTGATTCAGCAAAAGTGGACTGGAAACAGCTACTTGAAGGTAAATCAGTGTCAGAGCAGAGGGAGGCATTCAAGGGGGAGATTCAAGGGGGTCAGATTAAACATATTCCCACAAAAAAAAAGGGTGGGACTGCCAAATCTAGAGGCCCTGGATGAGAAGGAACGCACGGGGTAAGATAAGGCAAAAAAGGGAAGCTTATGTCAGACACCAAGGGCTCAATTTTAACATTGAAAAACGGTTGAGTTGGGGGCAGGGCGGGCGTTGAAAATTGCCACCATTTAAGACCTGCCCTCAACCCGCCTCCAACCCGATCATTTCCGGTTTTCACCGGGACGGGAAGAGGGGCGGGTGACCAACCCGCTCCCAGGAGCCGGGTCTGGCCTTAAAACCTTTCAAGGAGGCTTCGGGCCTCCATTTTTCTGGACTTCCAAATTTCAACCCTGGGGGGCCGGGATTCCCTGGTCTTCTGTTTTATGCCTTGTGAAAGGAATCGAGAAGGCCCGAGACTAACAGGTCGGTGCCTAGAAAGGCACAGCTTGTGGGCCGGGAGGAGCAGGAGTGCTTCCCCCAGGTCCAACAAGCCTACCTACACTGAACACCGACCCCCGATCGTGGACCCCCCTCCCCCCCGATCGCGGACCCCCCTCCCCCCCGATCGCGGACCCCCGGCCCTCGATCACAGACACCCCTGCCCCCGATCGCCGACCCCCGAACCCGATCCTCCCCCCACTCCGATCCTCTGACCCCCAATCCTCCCCCCTGACTCCGATCCTCTGACCCCCGATCCTTCCCCCCACTCCGATCCTCCAACCCCCGATCCTCCGCCTCATTGATCGCGAACCCCCATGATGACCCCCGATCCGGACTCCCACCTGGTGACTGATCCCTGATCCCATCCCCCATGACTCACGACCCCGTGCCAGCCTATATCCACCCATGCCAACCTATGCCCACCCATCCCCCCCCTCCTGGTGCCCTCCCCATCCATACAAACAAAGACTTACTTGCAGACTTACCTGAACACGTCCTCTCCCTGGGTGGTCTCCCGCCTGACTGAGACCAGCCTGTCAATCAAGCCAGTCAGTCGGATAGGAAACCGACAAAAAAAAGATGTCCTTACATCAAAATCGTAAGGATGTCCGGGAAACCCATACTAATGGGTTTCCCACCCTCAATTTGACCTCCCTGCCCCCTTCCCTGCTCAATTTTAAAATTGAGCCCCAAGAGCTCAATACTGCAGACAGGCTAGTGGAGTATAGAAAGTGCAGGGGTGAAATTAAAAAGGAAATTAGGAAAGCAAAGAGAGGGCATGAAAAAATATTGGCAAGGAAAATTAAGGAAAACCCCAAAATGTTTTATAAATACATAAAGAGCAAGACGATAACTAAGGAAAGAGTAGGGCCCATTAGAGACCAAAAAGTAACTTATGTGTGGAGGTGGAAGATGTGGGTATGGTTCTTAATGAGGGGGACAAAAGAGGGGGACAAAGCAGAGATTTTAGTTAAGGAGGAGGAGTGTCAAATATTGGATGGGATAAACAGTGAGAGAGGAAACATTAAAGGAGTTTAGCATCTTTGAAAGTAGATAAATTGCCAGGTCCAGATGAAATGTATCCCAGGCCAATAAGAAAAGCACGGGAGGAAATAATGGAGGCTCTGACCATCATTTTCCAATCTTCCTCAGCTGCAGGCATAGTGCAGGAGGATTGGAGAACTGCTAATGTTATACTGTTGTTTAAAAAGGGAGAAAGAGATAGACCGAGTAATTATAGGCCAATCAGTCTAACTTCGGTGGTGGGCAAATTATTGGAATCCATTCTGAAGGACAGCATAAATCATCATTTAGAAAGGCACGGAGTAATCAAGGACAGTCAGCATGGATTTGTTAAGGGAAGATCGTGTCTGATTAACTTGATTGAATTTTTTGAGGAGGTAACAAGGCGAGTCGATGAGAGTAATGTGTTTGATGTAGTGTACATGGATTTTAGCAAGGCTTTTGACAAGGTCCCATGTGGCAGATTGGTCAAAAAAGTAAAAGTCCAGGGGATCCAAGGGAAAGTGGCTAGATGGATCCAAAATTGGCTCAATGGCAGGAAGCAAAGGGTAAAGTTGACAGGTGTTTTTGCAACTGGAAGGCTGTTTTCAGTGGGGTCCTGCAAGGCTCAGTACTGGGTCTCTTGCTTTTTGTGGTATGTATTAATGATTTGGACTTGAATGTGGGGAGCTTGATCAAGAAGTTGCAGATGATACAAAAATTGGCCGTGTGGTTGATTGTGAGGAGGAAAGCAGTAGACTGCAGGAAGATACCAATGGACTGGTCAGGTGGGCAGAAAAGTGACAAATGTGTCCAAAAGTGTGAGGTAATGCATTTGGGGAGGGCTAACAAGACAAGGGAATACACAATAAATGGGAGGATACTGAAAGGTGTCGAGGAACAAAGGCACCTTGGAGTGCATGTCCACAGATCCCTGAAGGTAGCAGGACAGGTAGATGAGGTGGTTAAAAAGGCATACGGGATACTTTCCTTTATTAGCCGAGGCATAGAATATAAGAGCAGGGAGGTTATGCTAGAACTGTATAAAACATTGGTTAGGCCACAGCCTGAGTACTGCATACAGTTCTGGTCAACACATTACAGGAAAGATGTGATTGCACTAGAAAGGGTACAGAGGAGATTTACGAGGATGTTGCTAGTGCTTGAAGATTTTAGTTATGAGAAAAGATTGGATAGGCTGGTGTTGTTTTCTTTAGTAGAAAGGAGGCTGAGGGGAGATTTAATTGATGTATATAAAATTATGATGGGTCTAGATAGTGTGGATAGGGAGGACCTATTTCCCTTAGCAGAGGGATCAGTGACCAAGGGGGCATAGATTTAAAGTAATTGGTAGAAGGATTAGACGGGAGCTAAGGAGAAATGTTTTCACCGAGAGGGTGGTGGGGGTCTGGAACTCGCTCCTGAAAGGCAGGTAGAGGCAGAAACCCTCAACTCATTTAAAAAGTGCACTTGAAGTGCCATAACCTACAGTGCTACGGACCAAGTGCTGGAAAGTGGGATTAACCTGGATCGCTCTTTTTCAGCCGGCATGGACACAATGGGCCGAATGGCCTCCTTCTGTTCTGTAACTTTCTATGATTCCATGATTCTATGCTAAGAAGACATCTTGAGTGGAACAGAACTCATCCCTCCTTCGCTCAGCCTACTGTTCCATCTCTCCTTTTGTCCCGAGGCAACTTGTTGCTCCATCGACCAGTTATGGTTATACAGTTCAGTTCGGTTATTAATACTTAACTCTCCAACATGTTCAACAGCTGGCACCACATAATGTGTCCATAAGGGGGTAAAGGGGGTATAGCAGTGGTAGCCAGCTGCTCATGCAGACAGTGGTGCCGGCATTTTGGTCGGAGCCTATCAGTCCACTTCTAAAAGGGGCTGATTCTGACTTGACCTATATCGTGAACTCAGGTGACTTTTATCCAACCCTAAACTGTGGAGCTTTGGGAATATTAAGATTTGTATTTAAGACTTTTGTCTTATCGGAAACAAGTGCAAAGTTAATAGAATCTTACAGCACTGAAGGAGGCCATTCAGCCCATCTTGCCTGTGCTGACTCCTTGAAAATGCTATCCAATTAGTCCCACTCCCCTGCTCTTTCTCCATAACCCTGCAAATTTTTCCTTTTCAAGTATCTATACAATTCCCTTTTAAAAGTTACTGTAGAATCTGCTACCATCTCCCTTTCAGATAGTGCATTCCAGATCATAACAGTTCACTGCGTAAAACAATTTCTCATTATCTCCCTTCTGGTTCTTTTGTCAATTATCTTAAATCTATGGCCTCTTGTTACCATCAAGTCAGCTTATTACCGTCTTTGAGGATCCAGGCGTGGGTCCAAGTGGACCCTACTGCCACCAGTTGGGAGGCCTGTACTGAATTTCGGCATTTCTGGGCCGCAGCTTCTGCCACACTCCCACCTGACTTACGGCAGGAGTGCACTGGAAGGCCTGCCTATTTTTGGACCCATTGATTTATCCCAATCTGTTGAACCTTGGCCTATTGCCATTCACAGATAATATTCCCTGCTTCATTCCCCCAACTCCCTCCAAACCCATTGTAAGAGGACTATTTTGACCCATTCCCAAACCCATTCCCAAACAGATACTTATCCAGCTCCTTTTTGGAGGAGTTAAGCAATATAGCCTCCTTTTCAACAAGTCTGCTTCATACATCCATTGTTCTGTGGGAAAATAATTTCTGCTAATTTCTAGTACTTAAAACACTAATATTTAATTACTGATCTCTAGTTCTGTGCCCACAGCCTGCATCATCTATGCTTGTCAAAACTTGAGAGATCTGTATCGTGTCTCCCCTCAAATTTATTTTCTTCAATTCTCCGAGTCTCTCCTCGTTACTTGGAGCCCCAACTCCTTGAATCATGCTTGTCGCTTTTCCCTGTCCCTTCTCCAATATATTAATGGCCTGTTGAAAATAGTCTACCTAAAATTGCACACAGTAGGGGTGATTCAGTGATCCCATGCTCCCAGCAGGACTGCAGAGAATGCAGGTCAGAAATAGCCCTGCTTCTCTGACCTGTGATTTCTGCAAGGTTGGGTCCCTACATTGAGCACTGTATTACTGAATTACTCCAAATATTCTAATTGTGCCGTTAGCAGCATCTTTGCAAGGTTAGAATAATTTCTCTTGACTTACAGTAAATTGTATCCTAATATTGGATTAACTTTGTCGGTAGCAGCTTCACATTGATGAGAAACGTTTGGTGAATGATCAATAATTACATCCAGATGTTTTCCCTTTACCATCTTTGCTAAAGGACACCCTGACAACATGTACATATGTTTGTGATTTCCTGTTCCAATAATCATGACCTTACATTTCCCTTCATTAAAATCCATCTGCTATTCTCCAGCCCACCTGTTTAATTGGTGCAAAGCTTTTTGATTGTTTTTTTTGTCTTCTCTATATTTGTTACCTGGCCACATAACTTGGTATGATCAGCAAATTTTACATTATATGAGAGGTGCTCTCATCTAAGGAATTTAAGAATAGCTAAGTCAAATTCTTATCGTTCTGAGTTTGAATTATGCATCCCTGAATTGAAATTTCAAATCTAAAAGATTCTAAAATATGGATTAACATCATCTGTGATGTAAATTCTTCTGAGGTGATGTATTCAGGAGATTTTTAAGAGACTGTATTGACCCAATTCAAATGGGAATTTGACTTTGAAGCTTCTCCCTAGCATATATTGAAAAGAAACCCATTCTCGTCCAATATGGATATAAAAGTTACATTTTCTACTTTTCTGATCTTGATGCAAATACGCTGCGCTCGTTAGGAATGCATGTTAGGAAACCATGCTTGCAAAGCCCCTGAATTTCCATCTGTTAAAATGGATAGACGGAAAATCAGGCACTTCATGCATGTGATTTTCCAATTGGCCCTCCCGGTGGACAAGAATTGGTGCCATTTTCATGAAAGTAAAAATTTTTATTCCTGGCTCAGTGCTCACTCCAACTACAAACTGAAAGTCAGTGCATCCCCCTTACATACATTACAACTTAATACATCTAACTCATCCAGAAACAATGTTAATTGATTTATTTTGTACACTATTTGCATTTGCTTTAAATGCATGTGTTTATCAATTACCAATTATGGTAAAGCATATATCTTTTAAGTCATCTGCACGCTATCCACCTCAATTCTGTCTCATTTATTTATTACACTATATATACCTGTACGTGTATTTCATATAATATATATTCTCTCACAAACTACTTCACAGTCATTTGCTCAATCAGACCATCACTCATGCAAAATTAGTACATCCACAGCTCAGATCTCAGTTCTTCTCATATCTTTGTTAAGTTTATCAGACAATCACATTTGAGCCTAGACCCAGAAATTATATAACTGAAAACTAGGCTCAGTTCAATGTTATTGGTTATTCTAGGTACAGATTTCTTATAGAAAATTTTGCCTGAAATCTATTTTATGTAGACCTAAGTGTTCACTTCAGTGCAAGAGAATTATGTCACTCCAAGTTGCACAGGTTCCCCTTTAACAAACAAGAACAGCCACATGTGTCTGGCTGCAGACACAAATGGCTGTTCCTCATGAGAAAGAAATGATTCACTAAATTGAAGATATTTGCATCAGCATAGAAGATACATTCTTCATTTTCAATAATATCTGTGGGGAATCATTTTGTATTTCCCTTTAAAGCAGCCTGTATGAATAATTATTTGACAAGTTGCCTCCTGCTTTTTTTTTGATGTCAGCCTTGACTCAGTGACAGTACGCTCACCTCTGAGACAGAAGATTGTGGGTTCAAGCCAGAGTCTAGAGACTTGAGCACATAATCTAGGCTGGCACATTTGTATAGTATTGAGGGAGTTCTGGACTGCTGGAGGTGCCATCTTTCACATGAGATGTTAAACCGAGGCCCCGTGTGCCCTCTCAGGTAGACGTAAAAGATACCATGGCACTATTTGAAGAAGTTTGGGGGAGTTCTCCCAGTGTCCGGGCTAACATTTTTCCCTCAATCAACACCTAAATCAAATGATTTATTTCATTGCTATTTGTGGGAGCTTGCTGTGTGCATATTGGCTGCTGCCTTTCCTACATTACAACAGTGAATACACTTTAAAAGTATTTAATTGGCTGTAAAGGGCTTTGGTACATCCCGAGGTCGTGAAAGGCACTATATAAATGAAAGTCTTCCTTTTTTTGTACAGTTGTGTAGTTGTGCAGTTACTGCATATTTGTAAAATGAATAGAAAGAAATCAAGCTGGAAAGAAAAAGGCATGAAAAATAACTGAATGACTGCGCATAAAGAATGAGATGACAATTAAAGAGGGGAGTTGATAAAGAGTAAGAGGAGAAAATCAAATAGAGACATAAGATGAAAATCAATCTTTGCAATGAGGAGGATGGTGGCACAATGTATTGGTGATCCTCATGTATTGTGTCACTTCATAAACAGGTACGGGGTGGGCTCTCCCTGCTTTTGGTGGATTTTTGGAATAGAGAAAATTTAATACATAAAAAAAAATCAGGGAAAAAATTGACAAATTATATCTAATAAAAGGGAAAAAGTAACAACATGGAATTACAACAGGAAAGCAAGAGAAACAGAGAATTTTTAAAAAAGTAGACACTATATCATGACATCAATGTATCCAAGGCTGATGTTTAATTTGTTTTTCTCTGTTCTATTGTAAAGATTTGATACTGTACTTTTGTAAAAATGTTACTATTATCACCACTTACTGGATATATTAAAGCTAAAAGCTTGAATCACTGTGGGTCCACATTATTCAAATATTTAGATTATAAACTCTTGGGGCTGAAGTGTTTTTGCAAGTGGTTAGTGTTGTAAAAGAGTTCCCTTATACGAAAATGAATTGTTGTTCCACAAAAAGAAGGGAAAAAATAGAATCCAACTAGTAACGCAAACCACTCTGAACTTTGGTGAGAACAGCCAAAGACAAAGAGTGGATTTACATATTGTTAAGCAAGGAATACATTACTGTCAACCGGAGGCTGGATTGTTTCCAAGAAGAAGGGATGAAACATTTCAGTTCCTAATTAATTATGAAGATTAAAGCTACAGCAATACATTTTCACAAAAAGATCAAAATCCAAAAATGTACCCTGCTAATTGATTAGAAGATTAGCAAAGTGAAACAAGAAAAAATTAACAAAAAGCATGCGTAAGCTTTACTGATTTACATACTCCTGTTGGTATTTATGCCTGTGTTTCACATGTAACATTTCGCAGTGCTGCATAATACAGTCACTTAAAGAATTGTTGTTGCTTCTGGGGAAGTGATGTAATTTATTCCATTAGCTACATTTACCATGTCATTACAAAAATATTGTGACTAATTTAATCAGCTAGTCCCTATTAAGGCAGTAGTGTAAGGTTTTGGGTCTGATAGTTCCTGTGGGCTTGTAGTCACAGAATGGTAGCTAGATTCCTTAACTGATGCCATGGAGTTGATAGTAACCAAATCAGTCATGGATTCAGGAGGCATTTCATTAGTTGGCACAATAGTTGGGACCTACGTATGCCAATGAGGCACAGAATTGGCATCATGGTGTGGAGAAACTGGGAATGCACTTTTCTGCATGTAAACAGGCACTGTGGGGCTTATTCAAGGCTTCAATAAAGCTAAACATCTGTCTGACTGGAGAAGTGTTGTCCTCAAACAAAAAATATCCATTAAATGATCCATGCAGAGGGCCTACAACAACAGCAACAACTTCCATTAATATAGTAATTTTAATGTAGAAAAATGACCCAAGATGCTTTGCAGAGGCATAATCAGACAAAAATGGATGATGAACAAAAGAAGGACTATTAGGAGGGGATCAAATGCTTGGTCAAAGAGGTGAGTTTTGAGGATGGTGTTAAAGAAAGAGAGGGAGGTGGCGATGCAAACGGATTTAGGGAGAGAATTACAGAGCACAGTGCCTAAGTGGCTAAAGGCACAGCCACCAATGCTGTGCAATGGTGGGCAAAGGAAAAGGGTGCACAAAAGGCCAGAGTCAGAGGAACACAGAGTTCTGCGGGGTTTGTACAGTTGGAAAAGGTTACATAAATAGAAAGGGGCAAAGGCATGAAGGGATTTAAACACAACAATGAGAATTTTAAATTCGAGACATTGGAGAACTGGTAGCCAATGTAGGTTGGTAACAGCAGGAGTGTTGGCTGAACGAGACTTGGAGGGGGAGACACTATGGGAAGCAGTTTTCGATGAGCTGAAGTTTACAGAGCATGAAGGATGGGAAGCCAATCAGGAGAACATGGGAATAGTTGTGTTTGGGGGAGGTTTGGCTTATGGGTCAAGGGCGCAGATGGTGGGTTTCATGGACAAGATGAGTTCAGAGAGGGCATAGGAGAGAAACCAAAGGAGGACACAGGATTCGGGCGAAGGAAGGGGTGAGGTTTGGCTTATTGGACAAGGGTTGCAGCAGAGGCAGCTCAATGGATGGTCTCAATCTCAGTGACAAATTCCGTGAGCTCCTCGTACTTGTTGCTGGAGGTAAGGATGGAGAGAGATGGATTTAAGGAGATGGTTGGTAGTGGAACAAAGAAACTAGGGGTTATCTTTGCTCTCCAGGACGAGCCTGGATTGGGTTGTTGTTGGCTGAGGAGAATGATGCCCAGATACACTTAAATCTGCGTTCCTTGTACCTGAGGGAGTGAAGATGAGGGCATACCAGGGCAACCACTAGAATGGGCATCAAAGGTGGAGGTGAGTGGTTGGTTGAGCAGATTGACATCTGCAGAAGTATCGTGGCAAATGGAGGGTCAAAGGCTAGACAGTTGCAGCTTGAAATTGCCATTATAAGTAACTTAGGAGAGAGTTTTCTCCAGCAATGGATGCAGAAGGAAGTGGGGTTGGAAGGGGAAGGGGAATGTGGGTGGTGAGAGATACAAGGAAATGGTCAGAGATTGCCTTGTCTGTGATCGAGACCATGACAGTAGAGAGGTCACTTGAGATAGAAAGGTCAAGAGGGTGTTCATGAATACAGGTATTCATGAGTGCAGCTCCAACAACACTCAAGAAGCTCGACACCATCCAAGATAAAGCAGCCCGCTTGATTGGCACCCCATCCACCACCCTAAACATTCACTCCCTTCACCACTGGCGCACTGTGGCTGCAGTGTGTACCATCCACAGGATGCACTGCAGCAACTCGCCAAGGCTTCTTCAACAGCACCTCCCAAACCCGCGACCTCTACCATCTAGAAGGACAAGAGCAGCAGGCACATGGGAACAACACCACCTGCACGTTCCCCTCCAAGTCACACACCATCCCGACTTGGAAATATATCGCCGTTCCTTCATTATCGCTGGGTCAAAATCCTGGAACTCCCTTCCTAACATCACTGTGGGAGAACCGTCACCACACGGACTGCAGCGGTTCAAGAAGGCGGCTCACCACCACCTTCTTGAGGGCAATTAGGGATGGGCAATCAATGCTGGCCTCGCCAGCGACGCCCACATCCCGTGAACGAATAAAAAAAAAAGGTAGGAGCGTTTCTATGGAGGGAGAGGTTTAGGGAGGTTAGGAGGGCAGCGAACTCTGAGGAGAGAGGGCAAGGTGAGTTGAAAAGGAAATTAAAATTACCGAGGATAAGGAGTTGCTCAGTGCAGAGGCTGAGGGAGGAAATGAGGGTGGATATCTCGGGGAGAAAATCAGGATGGGACTGGAGGGGTTGGGGGGATGGGGGTGGTGGTGAGGTAGTAGAAAACAACGATTTTTAAAGCGAGGTGAGAGGATGGAACAAGGTAAGGCCGCTCAAAGGAGCAGAAGGTGCCAGAGGAGTAGGGACAGAAATCAAGCTGTGATTCAGTACTAAGGGCCACACTGCCACCACAGTGGTTTTGGCAATAATAATAAATGGAAACTTAAACTGCAGTACACCATAGCTAAAAACTGACAATTGGCTTATACTTAATACTTTATTTCTTGAGTGCGTGTCTCAATGCAAATCCTTCACATATTTGCTGTGAAGAGATTGGATGCCCCCCATCAAAGGCCACTGATAACTGAGAGCTGGACAAACTGTGTTGATGAACAAATTGACTTTTATTGCTTTACAAATATGTAAAGCAGCCATGTAAATGGTACACTTTCCTGTACATGTGACTTACAGCTCCCAAATAACAGCTAACACATAACGTGCAGTGCTCGCTGTCACACGTATTTTTTTTATCCCTTGAGAAATCAGGAACCGAAATAAAAGGCTCTCACACAGCTCAATAACTTTCTTCATACTCTGTATATAACCGTGTGACTTTTCAATATAAATTCCCATCATTTTCAGACGATTTAGTGGAGCTCAGCCCAGCTTTTGAATTACTAACCCTACTCAAGTAACCTAGCAGACAAAATTTAAAAATCAATTTAACACAAAACACTTACTTTTGTGATTGGCGCTCCAGCAACTGACTGCTAACAGTGGTGAAAAACCCCAGAAGAGTTCTACGCTATAGTGATAACTCGTACAGAGGGCATAAAAATTTAATTCGTAACATTTAATATTGTTACTGCATAGTTGTGTGATGAATTCTGCAATATAGCTGGCTAAGAACATTGGGGAATATTGTTAATGAGGTTACTAGAAACCTTTCTATACCCGAATATGTGATGGGTTTTAGGTTAGTCTGTGCGGAGGAAGATAAAACGTAAAATACTCTGCTAAGCCCAAACTGAATAAGGCTATACATAATGTTCTGATTGGTTTTTATGGGTAATTCGGGATATATTTTCCTCAATTATAGGGCCAAATTATTTCCTTCTGTCACTTAAGTGATACCATAGATTTAATACTTTTGGAACTGTTTCCAATACGGCATGTTTACAATAAACATGTTTGAGATGCAATGAGAACTGTATCTTAGCAGACTATAAACATACAGAAACAATGGACCGGAAAAGCCCAGCTAGTGTATCAAGCCTTTCCCATACTCTCATGCTGAAAGTAATCCCCCCTCTCCTCAGACTGCCATGCAATCCCCTGAGAGAGGTAGAAAAAACAGAGAAAAACCATAGGCAATTTGGGGGAAAAAGCTGAAAATTCCTCTCTGATTTCCAAAGGCCATTGAACAAGTTCCAGGAGACCAGAATGACCTGGAGACACATCACCCAATAGCCTACCTACCTATTGTACACTTTGATGTCAGCCACCATTAGGAGCTTTTGAATGTTTGCAGCAAATCTGCACTCATTTTACAAACCATCAACTTGTTCCAAAGATCGATGACCCTCTGTGAAAAGAAAAACATCCTGACACCTAACCTAGTTCAATACTTATGTAACTTACACATGTCTTGCTTGTTTGGCCCTAACCTATCTAACTCAGATAGCTTATTCATATGGACGGAATCCAATCTTTCAATTATTTTAAAGACCTCAATCAAATCTCCTTGAAGTCTATGCTTTTCTAGAGTAAAAAGCTGCAGCTGTCCAAGCCTATTGTGATAACTAAAGGCTTTTAAACAATCTAGTGCCTCTCCTCTGAACCTTTTGCAAGGACTCTATGGGCCCGATATTAGGAGAGAGGCAGGTCGACTGGGCGCGTGGGTAACCTGCCCAGTAAAATCGGTGGGTTCCCCACGCGATCGTAAGTAAATTGAAGCCATTTATCTTGGCTTCCGGGTTTCGCGCTGGAAAGCTGCGCAGCGGGCATCACAGGCTGTCAACTGGAGGAGCCCTCTTTAAAGGGGCAGTCCTCCACTGACTGATGCTGCAGAAAGGAGTCAAAATTACAGCATGGAGCAGCCCAGGTGGAAGGCTGCTCCCAGGTTTAATGATGCCTCACTCCAGGTCCTACTGCGTGGGGAGAGGAGGAGGGGAAGGACAGAGAACTTCTCGCCGGCGGACGGGAGGAAGTGGCCTGCCTCTGCCACCACGAAGGCCTGGCTCAAGGTGGCAGAGGAGGTCACCAGCACCACCAACATATCACGCACCTACATACAGTGTAGGAGATGCTTCAATGACCTAAGTAGGTCAGCTGAAGTGAGTACTCTTACTTATTCCCCTACACTCCGTCTGCCACATCACCGCCCCCACCCCACATCTCCTTCTGCACTGCCAACACTACTCTGTCACATCAATCCTCACACCCACTCAAAGCTCATCCTCATCTTACCTGCACTTACTCACCTCGCCAGTACTCATCCCACCACTACCACTCAAACCCAATCCTCGTACAATCTCATGGCTCTGTCTCATACTCACCCTTTGATGCATCTCTTTCACGGTCAGTCTCACCCAAGCTGTCACTACCTGTGCTGCAGCCACAGGGCATGCATCACATATGTGCAGTTGGAAGCGTAAGGCAAACGTGTCGTGAGCATGAAGGGGATGCACAAGGGTGTTTGAGGGTTTGTCATGGTTTTTACTTATATTTGATTTCTGATCAACTCACATTACATATTATATTGTCACCACTACTGCCACATCTTGGCCATTCTTGACTGGCTTGTGCAATAAGGCCCTTTCATGAGGTTCTCCATGAACACCCTTGATGCCACCCATTGGGTCACCCTACAGTGGGTGCATGTGTAGTTGCACGACTACTTTGTGTAGGTGCCTGTGGCGCAGCACTGTGTTGTGTAGCTCCACGTGGCAGAGGTGGACGGCATGCCTGGCGAGGCTGGTGATGTTGCTCGTCCTCCAATGGAGTAGTGAATGCAGCGATGGAACCCCACACTCCCACCCATCCTGACGGTGTGAGTGTGAGGGGGGTCCACAAAGTAGGTAAATGTGTTTGGACAGCAGAGTTTAGGGTATGATTTAATAATTTGGAGTGTGGAGACAACAGTGTGGCAGGCAAAACTTTGTCTGAGGTGACAGAGTGCCCTGCTGCAATGAATGAGGGTTTACCCCGCACCTGTTAAATGGACCTTTGCAGCTGCCACTGGCTGCTGGCTGCAACACATCTGTTTAAACAGGGAGTGTTTCCCCCAGCATGGGAAACACACTCTGGGTAGTCCAAAATCCGAATCCTCCTAAAATCTCCAACTAATGAGGTCTGTAAACGACCTCAAGTACCCAGATAATGATCTTAAGTGGGATCCCGCCGGCTTTGATTGCAGGTGGGAGTCCCGCATGCGGGGGCTGCGCGCACACCGATTCACGTCTTTGGGGAACCCGGAAGTGGGTGGGTTGGAGCCGGGCTCCGGACCCTCTCCGGCAATCCCCAATATTAGGAGCCCCCCCACCCCACCCCGGCCACGAACGCACCCGCTTGGCCATCCGAAAATTGACCCCTATATCACCCACTATGTGAGGGACACAGTATTCTGGATGAGGCCGAATCAAGATCTTATACAAGGACAGCATAGTGTTTTTTGTTTTGTATTTGATCGTCCTGGTAATACATCCTAACACTCTATTTTCATTTGCTATCGCCTCGTGGCACTGGTCATGATCCTTCAGAGATTTATGTATTATAACATCTAGGTCTTCCTCCTGCTCAACAGCTCAGAAGTTTTTGCAGTTAGATCAATTTCAATTTTGTTACAATTAGAACCACTTTCAGTTTTTATGTTAGAAGTGTTCAGTACAATAATTCCTCAATTACGATCTCATTTGCTTTTACTTAGAAGTCACAACTCTAAAATAATAATCTATTATTACATCTTATTTATATGTCAAGTGCATTGATAGAAAAGCGGATTGAAGAAAGGATATATAAAGTTGAAATATGTTCTTTTAAAATAAAATAATTCCTGATCCTTAAGTCCTAGTGCAAGGTTGAACTTTCTTTTATTTGATCTGGACAAACATAGTAGGTTGATTTCTCAAAAGAATATAAAATGTCTTGCTAAAGATGTAAAGAGATAATATACTAGCAAATATTCTGTGGCACTGCTCATTTTCAGCCATTGGAAATGTTGTTTTATAAGGAAAAGAGCATTACATCATATGATGCATAATGTATTATTATGCTGCTAAAGTGCAGATGTGTGTCCCTTTATGTCTAAAAGCTGCAATTGCCTTACATTGTTGAAACCAATGACATTCTGACTGCTATTAGCAGATTATCGGGTCAAATAAAGGTGAGGCTCTCTTTCTCTTTTTTTAGTGTCACTCCGAAGGTCAGGTAAAAGTGAAAGACATTCTGACTGCTCGGTCAATATGGTATTTTATGTTCCTGGGGAAGTTTCTCTGTAGGAGATTGTACAGTGCTGCACTGTCGGAGATGCCATCTTTCAAATGAAACGTTTGACCTCTCAGGTGGATGTAAAAGATCCCATGGCACTTTTTGAAGAAGAACAGATGTCTTGGTCAACATTTATCACTCAATCAATACAGCCAAAAGCAGATTATCTGGTCATTTATCTCATTGCTATTCCTTGCTGTGGAAAAATTGACTGCTGCATTTCCCTACATTACAACAGCAACTACACTTAAAAAGCACTAAGAATCATAGAATCATAGAAGGTTACAGCTTGGAAGGAGGCCATTCAGCCCATTGAGTCCGCGCCGGCTCTATGCATGAGCAATCCAGCTAGTCCCACTGCCCTACCCTATCCCCGTAGCCCTGCACATTTTTTCATTTCAAGTACCTATCCAGTTCCCTTTTGAAGGCCATGATTGAATCTGCCTCCATCATTCCCTCGGGCTGTGCATTCCAGATCCTAATCACTCGCTGTGTAAAAAAGTTTTTCCTCATGTCACCTTTGGTTCTTTTGCCAATCACCTCAAACCTATGCCCTCTGGTTCTTGACCCTTCTGCCAATGGGAACAGTTTCTCTCTATCCACTCTGTCAAGACCCTTCATGATTTTGAACACATCCATCAAATCTCCTCTCAAACAAAATCTCCTCTGTTCCAAGGAGAACAATCCCAGCTTCTCCAGTCTATCCATGTAATTTAAGTCCCTCATCCCTGGAATCATTCTAGTAAATCTCCTCTGCACCCTCTCTAAGGCCTTCACATCTTTCCTAAAGTGCGGTGCCCAGAACTGGACACAAAACTCCAGTTGAGGCCGAACCAGTGTTATATAAACGTTCATCGTGACTTCCTTGCTGTTGTACTCTATGCCTCTATTTATAAAGCCCAGAATCCCGTGTGCTTTTTTAACCACTTTCTCAACCTGCTCTGCCACCTTCAACGATTTATGCACATACACCCCCAGATCCCTCTGTTCCTCCACCCGTTTTAGAATTGTGCCCTCTAGTTTATATTGCCTCTCCTAATTTTTCCTACTGAAATGCATCACCTCGCATTTTTCCATGTTAAACTTCATCTGCCACGTGTCCGCCCATGCCACCAGAGTGTCTATATCTTCTTGAAGTCTATCACTATCCTTCTCACTGTTCACTACCCTTCCAAGTTTTGTGTCATCCGCAAATTTTGAAATTGTGCCCTGTACTCCCAAGTCCAAGTCATTAATATAACTTAATTAGCTGTGAAGTTCTTTGGGCCATGAAAGGCACTGTATAACCACAAGTTCCTTCTTTTTTATGTTGCTTAAATGGAATTACTGGATTATCCCATTTTTTAACACAAAATAAAACTTCAAATTATTAGTAGACTAGACTCATAATGATGAACACAAGAAATAAAGAAAATTCCAAATAGTGGGAGTCATCCCTAAAAATCTTTCTTTTTCTTTAAATTTTTCTTAATTATTTTTTCTGTAACACAAAGTTTGCAGAGTAATCTAACACCCAATATGATGCTTGATGTGCAAAAGGCAAAATGTGCACCACTTGCAGGGGCTATAGAGAGTGATGCCACTTATTTTATTGTGAGTAGAGCAAAGGATTGTGAGATGCATATAGAGTCATAGAGTCATAGAGTTATACAGCACGGATAGAGGCCCTTTGGCCCATCGTGTCCGCGCCGACCATCAAGCCCTGTCTACTCTAATCCCATATTCCAGCATTTGGTCCATAGCCTTGTATGCTATGGCATTTCAAGTGCTCATCCAAATGCTTCTTGAATGTTGTGAGGGTTCCTGCCTCCACAACCCTTTCAGGCAGTGAGTTCCAGACTCCAACCACCCTCTGGGTGAAAAAGTTCTTTCTCAAATCCCCTCTAAACCTCCCGCCTTTTACCTTGAATCTATGTCCCCTTGTTATAGAACCCTCAACGAAGGGAAAAAGCTCCTTAGTATCCATCCTATCTGTGCCCCTCATAATTTTGTACACCTCAATCATGTCCCCCCTCAGCCTCCTCTGCTCCAAGGAAAACAAACCCAATCTTCCCAGTCTCTCTTCATAGCTGAAGCGCTCCAGCCCTGTTAACATCCTGGTGAATCTCCTCTGCACCCTCTCAAAAGCGATCACATCCTTCCTGTAGTGTGGCGACCAGAACTGCACATAGTACTCCAGCTGTGGCCTAACCAGTGTTTTATACAGCTCCATCATAACCTCCTTGCTCTTATATTCTATGCCTCGGCTAATAAAGGCAAGTATCCCATATGCCTTCTTTACCACCTTATCTACCTGTTCCGCCGCCTTCAGGGATCTGTGAACTTGCACACAAAGATCCCTCTGACCCTTTGTCTTGCCTAGGGTCCTCCCATTCATTGTGTATTCCCTTGCCTTGTTAGTCCCTCCAAAGTGCATCACCTCGCACTTTTCCGGGTTAAATTCCATTTTCCACTGTTCCGCCCATCTGACCAACCCATCTATATCGTCCTGCAGACTGAGGCTATCCTCCTCGCTATTTACCACCCTACCAATTTTTGTATCATCAGCGAACTTACTGATCATGCCTTTTACATTCATATCCAAGTCATTAATGTAGACCACAAACAGCAAGGGACCCAGCACCGATCCCTGTGGTACCCCACTGGCCACAGGCTTCCAGTCACAAAAACAACCTTCGACCATCACCCTCTGCCTTCTGCCACTAAGCCAGTTTTGTATCCAAAGTGCCAAGGCACCCTGGATTCCATGGGCTCATACCTTCTTGACCAGTCTCCTGTGGGGGACTTTATCGAAGGCCTTACTGAAATCCATGTATACCACATCCACTGCGTTACCCTCATCCACACGCCTAGTCACCCCCTCAAAAAATTCAATCAAATTAGTCAGACATGATCTTCCCTTGACAAAGCCATGTTGACTACTCCTGATTAATCCTTGCTTCTCCAAGTGGAGACGAATTTTGTCCTTCAGAATTTTTTCCAATAATTTTCCTACCACTGATGTTAGGCTCACTGGCCTGTAGTTCCCCGGTTCTTCACCTTTGATAACCAGTTCTTTACCCAAACACACGGAACAGCCATGGGGACCAAATTCGCACCCCAATACGCCAACATTTTCATGCACAAGTTCGAGCGCGACTTCTTCACTGCACAGGACCTCCAACCAACGCTATACACCAGATACATCGACGACATTTTCTTCCTATGGACCCACGGCGAAGAATCACTGAAGAGTCTACACGATAACATCAACAAGTTCCAACCCACCATCAAACTCACCATGGACTACTCCTCAGAATCGGTTTCTTTCTTGGACACACAAATCTCCATCAAAGACGGGCACCTCAGCACCTCACTCTACCGCAAGCCCACGGACAACCTCACGATGCTCCACTTTTCCAGCTTCCACCCCAACCACGTCAAAGAGGCCATCCCCTATAGACAGGCCCTACGAATACACAGGATCTGCTCAGACGAGGAGGAACGCTATGGACACCTACAGACGCTGAAAGACGCCCTCGTAAGAACGGGATATGACGCTCGACTTGTCGATCGACAGTTCCGACGGGCTACAGCGAAGAATCGCATAGACCTCCTCAGAAGACAAACAAGGGACGCAACAAACAGAGTACCATTCGTCGTCCAGTACTTCCCCGGAGCGGAGAAACTACACCATGTTCTCCGCAGCCTTCAACATGTCATCGATGACGACGAACACCTCGCTAAGGCCATCCCCACGCCTCCACTACTCGCCTTTAAACAGCCACCCAACCTCAAGCAGACCATCGTTCGCAGCAAGTTACCCAGTTTTCAGGAGAACAGCGTCCACGACACCACACAACCCTGCCACAGCAACCTCTGCAAGACATGCCAGATCATCGACACAGATACCACCATCACACGAGAGGACACCACCCACCAGGTACATGGTTCATACTCCTGTGACTCGGCCAACGTTGTCTACCTCATACTTTGCAGGAAAGGATGCCCCGGAGCATGGTACATTGGCGAGACCATGCAGACACTGTGACAACGGATGAACGGACACCGCGCAACAATCGCCTGACAGGAGGGTACCCTCCCAGTCGGGGAACACTTTAGCAGTCAAGGACATTCAGCCACCGATCTTCGGGTAAGCGTTCTCCAAGGCGGCCTTCGAGACACACGACAACGCAAAATCGTCGAGCAGAAGTTGATAGCCAAGTTCCGCACCCATGAGGACGGCCTCAACCGGGATCTTGGGTTCATGTCACGCTACACGTAACCCCACCAGCAAAAAAGGGAAAAAAAAAAATTATGTTTTTAATATTCTCCCTCTCTCTCTGCCATTTGGGTTTCTTTCTGCCTGTCTGTGTAATTGACACAATGTATATCCAGCGTACTGAGACGTGCTGTTCTCCGTGACTGGCCTGTTTGAATAACAACGACACCTTTTGATTGGTGTGATGCTGTCCCAGCCTAGTATAAGATATGCGATTTGAGAACCTTTTCACTCATTCACCTGACGAAGGGGATAATCTCCGAAAGCTTGTGATTTAAAAATAAATTTTGTTGGACTATAACCTGGTGTTGTAAGATTCCTTACATTTGTCCACCCCAGTCCATCACCGGCATCTCCACATCATGTTAAAAAACAAACAGAATGTCGGGATGCAAAACAAGGGGTGTAACATATAAACGCAGAGCGATCTTTTTGAACCTATATTTGACCCTAGTGAGAATACATCTGGAGTACTCTATGCATTTTCGGTCTCCCTATTTCAAAAAGGACATTCAGTTATTGGAGGGGGGCTACATGGTTGATCCCAGAATGATATACAAGGAAATCTAGACTACCTGGGATCTTTCTCGTTAAAAAGAGAAGACTGAGAGAGGATATGAAAGTTTTGAAAATTATTAAAGGTTTATACCAATTGGATCTAAGCAAGCTTCTCTACTATGTACAGAATTTAAGCATAAAGGGTCATATTTACAAATTAAGAACAACAAAGAAAAATAGAAAATGGAGGAAGTTTTTTTTACTACAAGAGTGGTAAGTATAAGGGTGGTGGAACAAGAAACCTTAATGGATTTCAAGAAGGAACTAGACAGCTTCTTATCAACAAATAGGATTCAAGGTTATTAGAAATACACCAAGGGAATACTGTGGATAGGTGGGCTAAATGGACCAAAGGTCTTCTCCTGACTGAAACTGTTGGTATATTACGTGTTTGCTTTTCATAGTGAAAACATGCAAGCATAGCTGAGGCTATTTACTTTGCATTGAAAGATTAGGGAAGTTTGGAAAATAATTCATGCAATCCCACCTGGAGCTTTGCAAATTCTTGAATTTTAGGAAGTCTCAAAGAAACTAAAGTTGCATCCCATGGCTATTAATGATTAACATTTACAGAACTGCATTTTTTTTTGTGTTAAGAATTTTATTAGACCTCAGAACAGTTTATCCACTCTTTCTGTTTCCTTGGAAGTGAATCAAGTTAGTGAGACGTATATCCTTGCCACAGTTCCTCTGGCTGTTATGCCATCGATTGTGACAGTACATCAAGTCTCTGGTCTTGTCGCAGGTGATTGTGGAGAAAAGTATATGTCAGGACAGTGGAAGGATGTACATGCTTCTAACCTGTGGTTTTATAAGAGAAAATAACTCTGCATTTCTTTAGAGCCTACTGCTGAGTGAGTATCTAATCACTGACAGTCTCAGAAGGGTGTGAAATATTTGATGCATCAGTATTGCGATTTAATGTAGTGGTAGATGGATAGAATATTTTTTCTTACAAAGATTTTATTTTAAATCACACAATAACAAAAAAATTAAACTATATTGGCCTGTAAATTGCTCCGAGTGGCAAATGAACGTGCTCACCGCTCCATCGATTCATACTCACCCACAAAGGATTTTGTGCAGCAACTTCTTTGAATGGTGAGCCAAAAACAGTCCAGCGTTAACTCCCGGGAAAGCAGGACGTGTGTGAGGAGTGAAAGGATCGATCTCTCTCCCTCAACCAATCAGCTTGAAGTAAGCGAGAACCAGCAAGTGAAACTCGATTGACAAACCGCGCAGAGTAAAAACCAATGAGAGAGAAAAAGCAGAATAAAGAGAAGCCAAGATTAAAAGACTGAGATAAAACAGTCAGAAAGAAAAACTTTCCAAAAAATATTTTACATTTTTTAATTTTAAATTTTTTTTTTAAATGTCCAAAACTATTAAAATCAGGAGTAAGGAGATTCCTGTGCAGTTGCTGGAACTTGCTCTTCAATTTGCCTGTTATTAACGGTGAGCGCTGTTAGGCTCACCATTATTTTGAAAGCAATTTCCAGCCCAATAACTTTCGCAGGTATGAAATCCTGACACTTTAACATTTTTAGGTCCATTTTTCCAGTTTTTCTTTAGTTTTCGGTTTTTAATCCATATATTCTCCCTCATCCTGGAAAGCCGAGTGCACCAGGATGACCAGCAATGTCCTGATGTTACTGAGCTGTACTTTGTTATGAGGAGAGCTGTTCTGCCCCCGCCCCCCACACAAGGTTAGATATATTGAAGTTAGAAAGACAAGCACCATACAACTTTAACCTGTAACTTCTAAATTCTGAAGCGATTGTTCTGTCAATAAGACCAATTTGCTTTTATGCCATGATATATTGTTATTTTTACTTTTACAAATTCAATTACATTCTGCCCACAATATAAACCTCTCTTTTGCAAAACTGAGTTGATCTTTCAAAGCAAAAGTATTGATCATATGTGCTCTCACCATTTTTCTCCAAGAGTACAATCAAAAAGAGTACAATCAAATCAGGAGAGATGCAGCCCTTAATCAGAGTTGACTGAGTGTCTAAATCTATGCCTAGCAATTGGCCGGGACTATTGCTTGTAGTGTAAATCTGTCTGCTCTGATAGGCAATGCTAATAATGTGGTCTGGCGACTACTACTTTACTCAACTATATGGAATGTGTATTATAGCAGGGCCACTAGATAAAATATCAGTCATTAATAGGGTGACACAGCTCTGAAGGACACATCTTTTCTACAGGGCATCCTATTTTGAAAAGATACAGGCAAGCCTAACTGAAAATTCCATTGAGGAATGCATACTATATATGTATGAGGGTTTCCAAATATGAACCCAAGTTCAATTTCTACACAGCTAAAGGAGACAAAAGTCTCTTTTCTTCAATTGCAGTTAATGGCCACAAGAGAGAATAATTCCATCTGTCTCAAACTTGCTCCCAGTGGACATAAAGCCAATGGCACAAAATTGCCCTGAATCCAGCACTAATCCGACAGCCTCCCTTTGAGAAGCTCCAGGGTAGACGTTGAGAAGAATAGGATCATCTGAATGCTGAAGGAAAGACATTACTAGGGCAATGTAAGGAGACCCTGAGTGCTTTAAGTGACCTTTGTTACTTATGACAAATAAGTAACTGGATTCATGCTTTCCATTATTATATATCACAGTTAAGAGTGCCAATAAAAAACCAAAGCAGCAAATATTTTGTGTTTGCAAACAATACAAATATACTTTTCTGTTGAAAAAAATACTGCTAAAAAAATCTCCAGCATAGAAAGAGCTGAAAAAAGATACAGTTAATCACTGATGCCCATTGAGGTTGACTTTGATCATTTCAAATCCCTGTTAGATATTGTAATCTGTCTTTTGGAATTAATTTTTTCCACAATTAGAACAAAATCTCTACTAAAAATATTTTTCTCTGGAAAAGTACCCTTGATCCTATTGATAACCTTATTTTCCCTCTCTCTGATGAAAAAATGTTTTATTTTTTTGCAATGGGATTGCATGTGGGTGAGATGGAGCACCATCTTTTCGGTCGTACTTCCGGAATCTGAGTTTGAATCCATTCCAAATAGTTGAGGTGAATATTTTCTTTCTCTGATAGCTGTTAACAATCTCCAGTCCAGAGCATAAAACTGTACTTAACATTTATGAGGCAGTGTCACGCAGGAAGAATATAAGAATGAGGCTAGGCTACTCACCAAAGGCTGTCTTGATCATTAAAGGCCCAAATGGACTGTTTTTCATCTGACTACCATCATCTCACTAAGGATATAGTTTCCACTCTTTTTATTGTATTGGAATCAGTTAATTCCTTTCTTTACATGCTTCAACCAAGTTCACATTCCACGGGCTAAGTGGCAGTCCTATATATCATTCTATATCCTCCATTTCCTATGTTCGTTATTCTTGTAGCCAGTATGGAAAATAGAAAGTGCTACATGTTGATCTTAAGTAATGTACTTAACTGCTTGTCCTCAGATTGAAATTATATAAAATACCTTGTAAGTACTTTCTGTTTTTAGTTTTTCTATTTTGTATTATTGTATAAAAGAAAAAACAACCTTTTTATGGTTGAAGTAGGCTGTCTGGCATCATAATGGTTATGCACCTCAGGTTCTATGAGGATTTTTATCTTTCCCTTTCAATCCCTTGCATCATTTCCCATTTGAAGGGATGGGAGATAATGCCAGACATTTGGTGATGCCATTCCTGATCCAGCTGTTGGTTATATGCGAATGTGACATGAAGGGCTCGATTTTTGGACCTCCGAGCCGGCGGGTTTGTGGCGGGGGGCCTCCGAAAATCGGGGATTCCCGGGGCGGGTCCGGAGCCCGGCTCCAACCCGCCCACTTCCGGGTTCCCCAGTGACGCGCTTAGATGTGCGCGCAGCCCCCGCATGCGGGACTTTCGCCAGCAATTAAAGCCGGCGGGATCCAACTTAAGGCAATTAATTATATAGTTCAGGTCGTTAGCAGACCTGATTTGTGGGATATTTTAGGAGAGGTGGGATTTTCATCTCAACTGAGTGTGTCTCTCTGTCACTTTGGAGAAAGTTTGGCCTCCATCACCCTCCTCCGAACAATAAAATTCACCAACTTGGAACCTCAACCCCGGCGTGCAGGCACATTTACCTACCTTGCGGACCCCCTCAAACGTACATCTTCCGGATGGGGGCCGTCAAATCTGCAGTCGTGACCTCCTTGGAGGACGAACAGCATCACCAGCCTCGTCGCCACACCATCCACCTCTGACACATGGAGCTCCACAACACAGTGCTGTGACACATCCACCTGCACAGCAGGAGGGAGGGCTACCGCAGAGAGAGATGCGTCACAGAGGGCACTACCCTCGCCACAGGATCTACAGGCCGAGGCTCAGCTTCCTGGACCTCTCTGAGCAGCAGTGCACACGGAGGCTCAGAGTTACTCGACATGTAGTCGTGGACATCTGCAGCCTCCTTCATGCCGAGCTGCTCCCGGCTGGCCCAAGCACCATCTTCTTACCTGTCGCTGTCAAAGTCACCACTGCCCTCAACAACTTCTCCCCGCATCCTTCCAGGGTGCCACCGGGGACATCGCCGACGTCTCTCAGTCGTCTGCACAAAAGAGCCCTGCAAATACACCTACAGCCACTCTGCAGTGAGACAATGGGTGGCATCAGTTGTGGGTCTTCATGGTGATCCTCAGGAAAGGGCATTATTGCAGAAACCAGACAAGATTTGCAAAGACGTGGCAGTAGTGGTGACAATATAATATGTAACGTGAGTTGATCAGAAATCAAATATAAGTAAAAGCCATGACAAACCCTCAAACACCTTGTGCATCCCCTTCATGCTCACGACACATTTGCCTTACGCTTCCGACTGCACATATGTGATGCATGCCCTGTGGCTGCAGCACAGGTAGTGGCACGTTGGGTGAGGCTGACTGTGAAAGAGATGCAAGAGAGGGTTAGTATGAGACGGAGCCATGAGATTGTATGAGGATTGGGTTGAGTGGTAGTGGTGGGATGAGTACTGGCGAGGTGAGTAAGTGCAGGTAAGATGATGATGAGCTTTGAGTGGGTGTGAGGATTGATGTGAAGAGTAGTGTTGGCAGTGCAGAAGGAGATGTGGGGTGAGGGCGGTGATGTGGCAGACGGAGTGTAGGGGAATGAGTAAGTGTACTCACTTCGGCTGACCTACTTAGATCATTGAAGCGTCTTCTGCACTGTAAGCAGATGCGTGATATGTTGGTGGTGCTGGTGACCTCCTCTGCCACCTTGAGCCAGGCCTTCGTGGTGGTTGAGGCAGGCCACTTCCTCCCGTCCGCCGGGGAGAAGATCTCTGTCCTCCTCCTCCTCCTCACCCCATCCAGTAGGACCTGGATTGAGGCATCATTAAACCTGGAAGCAGCCTTCCCACAGGGCTGCTCCATGCTGTAAAATTGGATCCTTTCTGCAGCATCAGTCAGTGGAGAACTGCCCCTTTAAATAGGTCTCCTCCAACTGACAGCCTATGATGCGGGTGCACAGTCCACCCTCTGCGCAGTTTTCCAGCGCGAAACCCGGAAGCCAAGGTAAGTGCCTTCAATCAGGCTGCGATCGTGTGCGGAGCACCCCGAATTCACTGGGCGCGTTACCCATATGCCCAGTCGACCCCCCGCTGCCAACCTGCCTCCCTCCTAATATCGAGCCCGAAGTGTCTACCCTACTGATTTTCCTTCCTACTAGGAGGACATTAAACCTTCGCTCACCCCCTATCAGCACCATTAAAGTAGGATGGTGTGTTGTGAATAGAAAACATGCATTTGAAGAGAAAAATGAATCATATAGAAATTCTCTGCATACGTATTTTTATAAATGGAATATTCTGGTCATGCTTAGGTCAACTGGCTGATTCTCTTTAGAATATAGCTCACATGGCATCTATTATTATTTGAGCTTTGCCAGATATAAAAAATCAATGATGCTTGAATTCCTGTGGACTGACAATTGGCTACACTCTTGCTTAAACAAGCTCATAATTTGGACTCTGTTTCAGCTGTACTCTTTTATTTGAATTTATAGCCATCCAAACCAGGTTGAAAAATTTAGAATATAGAGGATAAGCTTTGGAACTTGCATGGACCTGTAATGAGAAGCTTCAATTTATTCCAGTTGTTCATACAAAAGCACTAACAGGAACAGCAGTGAATAAGATATATAAATAGGATCCCAATAGGAGGAGAAAGTTTGCAGTAATCTAGTACACAGAGAGATAATGGGTAAGAACAAAATATGACATCCTTCATCTTGCTTGCCAACTATACCTCCTCATATTGAAAATACATAAAGAAGTTAATGAAGGCCCCATAGACACAATAAAAGGAAAATGGCAATATAACAGGAAAAGTTGGCAAAATATTCAACTTAAGCCACCTACAAGTTAAAATTTCATTAGCGGCTTCTGACAAGCAGCAGTACTGAGATATCATTTTTCATCATCAAACATCAGAACTGTGGGACTTTTTCAGGTTCAAGAAATGCTGGTAAATGTTGTGGTGCAAATACAGAATTAACTTGAAGATGCCAGATTGCATCAATTTAGAAAACATGTTTATGGGCACACAACCTATCAGATTTAAAATAATCTGAAATACTGTCCATGCCAGCTGCTTAAGAACAGTGAGAGGATTCCCAAATGTTCATAAAGTAATGTTGAATTAACATTCTTTACAACTGTAGGTCATTTCCTTTCTTTAGGACTTTTATGATCACCTAATAACTGTATGAAATATTCTGAACTAGGAAAGAATACTCTGTGTTATTGCTGGTTTATTAATACTCGGAATGTCGCAGAGTTGTAGGATGCAATTTCACATCTGCGATTCTGCATATGGCAAGTCCTCAACCTCTGCTGGGTTGTCAAAGAGAAATATCAAGCTGGAGCATGGATCTTTCCACTAGCAAGAGGGAGAAAATATAATTACAGCCTGCTCTGGTACACCTCCTGGTGGTTGGTTACAGATTAGCATTGACAGGGGCTTTGGAGCATGTTTCTTGCTTGCTCTTTTCATTGAGGAATGTACATTGCACTGATGGAGGGAACAACTTAAAAGAATAGACAAAATAATGAAAAAAATAGTTTGGGAAACAATTTTTAAAAAAATGATATGGGAAAAGGGTACTAAAGATATAACAACACAATTTCAGGATCATTTCCCAGTCAAGCTGTTAGGTTAGTCCATTTTGTTTCAAACGAAGGCACTGTCGCCATCTCACCCTAAAAAAAACACTGTTCAGCAGTTTGGACTGGCCGTGCCGATTCTAAAATTATCACCATGGAGTATCTGCCTCCTCAACCATAAAAGTAAGTTGTGTAGATATCACAATTTATTTATTTTATAACAAAAATACATGATCGGAGATAATTCCCTTTTCTTACAGAATATATCAAATGTACATACAGAAATCCAATAGGAAATCATGAGAAACTTCTTTACCCAGAAAATGGTTAGAATGTGGAACTCGCTACCACAAGGAGTAGTTGAAGCAAATAGTATAGATGCATTTAGGGGGAAGCTAGATAAACACATGAGGCATGAAGCAACGTTGTGCTATTAGGGTTTGATAAAGAGGGGTGGGAGGAGGCTCATGTGGAGCATAAACACCGGCATGGACCAGCTGGGCTGAATGGCCTGTTTCTGTGCTGTACATTCTATGTAATTCTATGTACTACTCTGCAGGGAATTTTATTGTTACACAATGCTGCATATGGCTTATCAGTAGACATTGTTTGGCCTGATCTAAAGCTAACATCTCAGTCTGACTTTGTTACATATGGTCATCGTGGATCTGCCCCACTGCCCTTCGAGAAAAGCAGATGTTATGAATTCAAAATCAAAGCTGCGCAAACATTAGTCAGAAATACCAGGTTGAGAGGTGAACACTGAAAAAAGTCAAGTAGCAGAACAGAATTTCACACACTCTGCAGGAGGAGGCGATAGTTGGTATCATGGGCACAATGCCACTGAAACAGAAGTACCAACAAAACCAGCAGCCATCCAGTGATACTACAATTTCTGATCTCCCAACCTTAAACGCCCTCAGTGGCTGTTTTGGAGAATTTAGAAGAAGTCATTTTATCATAAAGTATTTCAGAAAATTAGACCTGATGAGATTTGTGGCAAAACTCAATTCTCAGAAATTATTGTTTTCTTTTTTACAAGAGCAGCAAAAAGATGCACGTGGCAGATTGCAAATCTGCTGCTAGTGTAAAAAAAGAGCAAGGATCAGTTGCAGAGAAATGGGAAACCACCAATGCCCTTGGTGTGTCACCAGTCTTTGGAAAGTCAAGCTCTTTGGTCCAGCCTCAAAAAATTCACAATTAGTTAGCAATGATGCAGTGAATTTGCAAAGCGAAATAAAGTAGTTTAATGCAGCAAAATGTTCAGTGCTTCATTATAAATGCCAGAATCAAATAATTATGATAATATCCCATTTTAAGTCTCCAATAAAAAGGTATATTATAAAATTTTTGGAAGGTTTAATGGAATATCAGTATAGTTTCGGAATAGAGGAGTACTTCAGGATTGGTGGTTGATATATAATTAGCTCTGACACCTATTCAACATAGCACGAGATTTTATGCCGCTCGATGTAGGCTCTGAACAGCTGATGGAGCCCAGGAAGAATTGTTTATTGTCTGCAGGGAATTCAGAGTGACAGGTGATATGAGCTAATCAGGCTGGTTAGAAATTTACATAATGAGATCTGAGCTTCACGTTGTTAACAAGGAATAAGAAATATGTTCAGCTTTGATAAAGAATGCAAAGGATTTTGCAGCCTGATCAGTGCTGAACAATGATTAGTTGCTTTAGTCAAATATTTGAACATAACCATTTGATATTACAGGAGGTTTCTTATCAAAGCTAGCCTTGTAGAGAAGGCCAACCTCAAGGTGAGTCTTTCAGTGCCTTAACCAAGAGCAGACATCCCTATTTTCATTTTCTATTAAAATATTATCACATTCCCTTTACAAAATATCCATTAACTTGTACTAATTATATTTCCAATTTGCAGAATTTTAGAATGCGAATGGATAGAATAGTGAGATACAACAATGTTCTTTCACGCCTGGAATCTTGGTTGTATTCAATTCAAACTGAAGGGATTAAAGTTTTCTATCAAAGATTACTGGCTTTTAAGATTGATGAATTCAATCCAGTTACTAATGGGGAAGGAGTGACAGCACAAAACCGCCCATAAATTGTCATTAGTCAACACTAAATTGGCAATCTTACAAGCTTACCTGCCGCGATCCGACACACGTGATCGGCTGACCCCCCTATATCTCTGACCCTCCCAATGTCTCCGACCACCCCTCCCTCAATGTTCGGCCCCAAGCCCCCTGATATCAGACTTACCTGGCGTCTGCTCCTCAGTTGCTTTCCCATCCAATAGACAGCCAGCCTGTCAATCTGGCTGGCTGTCGGGCGGGAAACCTGCTGAAAAAATTTAAACGACATCCTGACGTCAAAATCGTTAGGATATCCGGGAAACCCATACTTCCGGATTTCCCATCTGCAAATGCTCCTCCCTCATTACCACCCCCACCCCCCCACCGGCTCTCCACAGCTCAGAGTAAAAATCCAGGCCCTGGCATGGAAAACTGAAATGCCACTTTGGTGTAAGTTGGGAGTGGTCTTCTGAGACTAAGAGTTAAAATATATTGCTGAGGTAATTTTACCTTACATTGTACTACATGTGGAGTCTTAGGTTGGTAGATATGGACACAGGATGCAAAATTTGGAAAAGTGTTCTATTACAAAGCACTTATATCTCTTACCTTGATAACCAATATTTCCATAGAGATTATACGTGGTGTGAGACCGAAAGAAACCAAACAGGATCTCGCTATCTATCTCCCCATGAGATTCAAGAAATTGCTGGATTTGCACCGTAATACAAATTAAACTCACTGCAGAGAGTTAGGGCTGGCACTTCACAACGTAAGGACTCTTTGAACGATGCCAATCAACTTTGGAGACCCAGAAAGGGAACAGTTGAAACTGTGGAGTTTCACTCCTGCAGGTAATAAATTGTTCCTAGAGGTTTTTAAAATTTTTAATTTTAAATTTTAAAATGCTTTTTCTTACTTTTCCTTTCTGTCTCTTTCTTCTCTCACTCTTAATCCAATCTTTCTATGTCTAATTGACTTTAATTCACCCTATTTCCTTTTATGTCATTCGCTCTGTTTCTTTCTCTAACCTTTGGTCCCGTCATTCACCAAGGTCCCAGATGCCCTGTTGACCTCACACATTATCAGCTCACACTTCCAGCAATTTGTGGTGCAAAAAGATTTCCAGCTGAAGGGTGAGGAAAAAAATCCAACTCACGGGGCATAACGCGAGATGCCCCACTCCAGCAAATTCTGGCCCATTGTATGGGCACCATAAGGTCAAACCGGCTGGATGTTCAACAATTGCATGGAACATTGCTGTTGTTCTAAAAGTAGTTTTCACATTATCTGAAAAAATAACCTTTCAATAATAGCAACCTTTGACAGAGTATCCTCCTGGGTTCATTTCTACAGGATTTGTACGTGCACTCTTCTCACTTTCTTTCACAACCCTCGTCACCATTAATCCCCCAAAAGGCAGAAAGATCTGGGTCACTTAAATCATTAAATTCTTCAAGTTTTCCATTAAGCGTAAAAAAAATTTTACTTCAAAAATTCTGAGGTGAGAAAGAGTGAAAATTCTGATCTTGTCGCTTATTCTTAGTTGTCAATACCAATCACAACCCTCAAACAGTAACCATGACTACAGCAGGCAAACATGGGCTCACTTCAGCTGAGAACTGATGAAATTCACTCAAATGAGGAGGCAGGGTTCGAGTAACAAGCAACCCTGGAACAAAAGCTCGTACATACAATCTCGGAGATTATTTATTATCTACTTGAGATACTGGGTATATGTATCTACAGATTTTAAAAGTTTTCCATTCAATCATATTTTAAAACAAATTAAAACATTTAAAGGATTTACATCTTATTCTGTAAGATTTGCTCTGAATGTTAAAAAATTAACACAACTTACTCTGGTTTTGCCTGAAACGGAAACAAAAAACCTACATTTCCTTTTTGTTGCTCCCACCAACAACTCTGCGTGTATGACATCACTGAAATCATGGGAACATTGGTATAATTTTATTTGACAACGCTGCTGTGAAGCACCTTGGGACGTTTTACTACGTTAAAGGCGCTATATAAATGTAAGTTGTTGTTCTTGTTGTTGAATGATGGTGGCCCCGATGTAATCTGTGCTATAAAATCCCCACTTGTTTAAAAAGTGGTCTTACGTTTGATTCCTGGTCTAAGCAGAGTCAACTGACTTGAGCCTGGACAGCAGCTGTGTTATTATTGACTTAAATGTTCCTGGGTTAGGGAGGGGAAAATTAATTGTAGCATCATGTGATTTGGCGTGGTGTGACAACTTGGAAGAAATCCTTTCAGTTTCTACGCTTACTACGTGTTATAGAGTTTGCTGTCTAGGTACCATAATTATGCACAGAAAGTGCTGGAGGCAGTGAAAGTGCTGGTTCTGAGCAGACTCAAATGAATCCTGCTAAAAAATACATGTCAGTTAATGCTGGATAAGGAGAGGATCAGGCTCAGATGTGATTCTTGCTACAGTCAAATAGCTTGCCATAGCGCTCATAGTACCGCATTCTACAAGAGTCAACACCTTCATGAGAGGAAGGGATGAAATTAAATATATATTCACTGTAGGCAGTTTAGAAATTGAACACAGCTTAATTAGTCCTTGTAACACTGCTAATGAATTCTCTGTACAGCAGCAATGTACCTTATTTGAAAGCTTCCTGGTTCACTATTAATGGGAGCAAAATTTTTATTGTACTTTGTCCTGTCACATTTTATTATAACCAAACCATCACATGGATTCTTGCATAGAAATGTTTAATTCTATTCAATGATTCTTAGAATTCCATTTCCAATGCATGGAATATAACATGAAGGTACATTCATTGGAACATGACTGACCGAGTACTTTGGTGAAAAGTGGAGTGGTCAAGATAATAACAATTGTAAACAATTTTACAACACCAAGTTATAGTCCAGCAATTTTATTTTAAATTCACAAGCTTTCGGAGATTTTCTCCTTCCTCAGGCAAATGTTTCAAGAGCTCCTTGAAGCCTACGCATTTATACATATAGAACAATACATGGTGTTTACAGACTGCCCCTGCAACTGCCCGTTGCCAAGGCAATCACCGTGTTCAGACAGAGAGGTGTCACCTGCAGAACCCCCGAATACACATTCAACAAAAAAACAAACAGGGAAAAAAAACAGAGAAAAAAAACACAGAGAGAGGCAGAAACATCCGGAAGGCAGAGAGAGCCAGCAAATGACCCATTATATTAAAAACAGATAACATTTGTTCGATGGTGGGGTAACGTGTAGCGTGACATGAACCCAAGATCCCGGTTGAGGCCGTCCTCATGGGTGCGGAACTTGGCTATCAATTTCTGCTCGACGATTTTGCGTTGTCGTGTGTCTCGAAGGCCGCCTTGGAGTACGCTTACCCGAAGGTCGGTGGATGAATGTCCATGACTGCTGAAGTGTTCCCCGACTGGGAGGGAACCCTCCTGTTTGGCGATTGTTGCGCGGTGTCCGTTCATCCGTTGTCGCAGCGTCTGCATGGTCTCGCCAATGTACCATGCTCTGGGGCATCCTTTCCTGCAACGTATGAGGTAGACAACGTTGGCCGAGTCACAGGAGTATGAACCATGCACCTGGTGGGTGGTGTCCTCTCGTGTGATGGTGGTATCTGTGTCGATGATCTGGCATGTCTTGCAGAGGTTACCGTGGCAGGGTTGTGTGGCGTCGTGGACGCTGTTCTCTTGAAAGCTAGGTAGTTTGCTGCGAACGATGGTCTGTTTGAGGTTGGGTGGCTGTTTAAAGGCGAGTAGTGGAGGTGTGGGGATGGCCATAGCGAGGTGTTTGTCCTCATTGATGACATGTTGAAGGCTGCGGAGAACATGGCGTAGTTTCTCCGCTCCGGGGAAGTACTGGACGACAAAGGGTACTCTGTTGGTTGCGTCCCGTGTTAGTCTCCTGAGGAGGTCTATGCGATTTTTTGCTGTGGCCCGTCGGAACTGTCGATCGATGAGTCGAGCGTCATATCCCGTTCTTACTAGGGCGTCTTTCAGCGTCTGTAGGTGTCCATCGCGTTCCTCCTCGTCTGAGCAGACCCTGTGTATTCGCAGGGCCTGTCCATAGGGGATGGCCTCTTTGATGTGGTTAGGGTGGAAGCTGGAAAAGTGGAGCATCGTGAGGTTGTCCGTGGGCTTGCGGTAGAGTGAGGTGCTGAGGTGCCCGTCTTTGATGGAGATTCGTGTGTCCAAGAAAGAAACTGATTCTGAGGAGTAGTCCATGGTGAGCTTGATGGTGGGATGGAACTTGTTGATGTTATCGTGTAGTCTCTTTAGTGATTCCTTGCCGTGGGTCCATAGAAAGAAAATGTCGTCGATGTATCTGGTGTATAGTGTTGGTTGGAGGTCTTGTGCAGTGAAGAAGTCCTGCTCGAACTTGTGCATGAAAATGTTGGCGTATTGGGGTGCGAATTTGGTCCCCATGGCTGTTCCGTGTGTTTGGGTAAAGAACTGGTTATCGAAGGTGAAGACATTGTGATCCAGGATGAAGCGGATGAGTTGTAGGATGGCTTCCGGAGATTGGCTGTTGTTGGTGTTGAGTATTGATGCTGTCGCAGCGATGCCGTCATCGTGGGGGATACTGGTGTATAGTGCCGAGACGTCCATCGTGGTGAGAAGTGTTCCTGGTTCAACTGGTCCGTGGGTACTGAGTTTTTGTAGGAAGTCTGTAGTGTCACGACAGAAGCTGGGGGTTCCCTGTACGATGGGTTTCAGGATGCCCTCGATGTATCCAGAGAGGTTCTCACACAGGGTTCCGTTGCCTGATACGATGGGACGTCCGGGTGTGTTGGCTTTGTGTATCTTTGGGAGGCAGTAGAAGTCTCCCACGCGGGGATTACGTGGGATGAGAATGCGTAGGATGCTTTGAAGGTCTGGATCGAAGGTCTTGATCAGTTTGTTGAGCTGATGGGTGTGTTCTTTGGTCGGATCTGCGGGTAACCGTCTGTAGTGTTCCTGGTTGTCCAGTTGTCGGTGTGCTTCTTTGCAATAGTCTGTTCTGTTCTGTATGACTATGGCTCCTCCTTTGTCCGCTGGTTTGATGACGATGTTGCGGTTGGTCTTGAGAGCGTTGATGGCGTTGCGTTGTGCTCGGGTGACATTCTGGACTGTCTTCTGAGTGCGGCTGATGAATCTGGCATTGACGCATTTCCTGACAGCTTGAGCATACATGTCCAGCTGAGGGCAGCGACCCTCCGGAGGAGTCCAGTTTGACTCTTTCCTCTTCGGTTGCTGTACCGCGGATCCCTCTGTCTGCTGTTCCGGATCGTCGATTGTCTCGAGGTTGTGGCGTCTGCTGTAGAGTTGGTGTATGAGATGGTTGCGGAGTGTGCGAGAGGTACGGCGGCAGAGTCTCTCAGCGTAATCCGAGTTGTATGTGGACTTGAGTGGGTTCGTGATCTGGAGTCCTTTCGGGATCTTGTCTGCTTTCTTGCAGCTCTGCCGCCGTACCTCTCGCACACTCCGCAACCATCTCATACACCAACTCTACAGCAGACGCCACAACCTCGAAACCAAGATAGAGTCCATACTCTCAACCTGTACTCAGGACACAGCAGACCAGCTACGTTATACCGCCAAACAGACGAGGCAACGGAACTACGCTGCCTACATGAAAACCAAGAGCAGGAAGCTTGAGAAACTCGGCATCACCACCAGCAACGACCAAGCTTCCCCTGGTACCACGGTTGCAACCACAGGGAAGTCTATTGTCAATTTATCCGACCACACCCTTCAACCAGACGAAATCGAAGTTCTCAGCCGAGGGCTCAATTTCTGCCCCACTACCAAAATGGACCCCACTAGTCTCGCGGCGGACACAGAGGAATTCATCAGGAGAATGAGGCTCCGGGAATTCTACCACAAACCCCAAGATTTCAGCAGCGAACCCAATGAGACAATCGACGATCCGGAACAGCAGACAGAGGGATCCGCGGTACAGCAACCGAAGAGGAAAGAGTCAAACTGGACTCCTCCGGAGGGTCGCTGCCCTCAGCTGGACATGTATGCTCAAGCTGTCAGGAAATGCGTCAATGCCAGATTCATCAGCCGCACTCAGAAGACAGTCCAGAATTTCACCCGAGCACAACGCAACGCCATCAAAGCTCTCAAGACCAACCGCAACATCGTCATCAAACCAGCGGACAAAGGAGGAGCCATAGTCATACAGAACAGAACAGACTATTGCAAAGAAGCATACCGACAACTGGACAACCAGGAACACTACAGACGGTTACCCGCAGATCCGACCAAAGAACACACCCACCAGCTCAACAAACTGATCAAGACCTTCGATCCAGACCTTCAAAGCATCCTACGCATTCTCATCCCACGTAATCCCCGCGTGGGAGACTTCTACTGCCTCCCAAAGATACACAAAGCCAACACACCCGGACGTCCCATCGTATCAGGCAACGGAACCCTGTGTGAGAACCTCTCTGGATACATCGAGGGCATCCTGAAACCCATCGTACAGGGAACCCCCAGCTTCTGTCGTGACACTACAGACTTCCTACAAAAACTCAGTACCCACGGACCAGTTGAACCAGGAACACTTCTCACCACGATGGACGTCTCGGCACTATACACCAGTATCCCCCACGATGACGGCATCGCTGCGACAGCATCAATACTCAACACCAACAACAGCCAATCTCCGGAAGCCATCCTACAACTCATCCGCTTCATCCTGGATCACATTGTCTTCACCTTCGATAACCAGTTCTTTACCCAAACACACGGAACAGCCATGGGGACCAAATTCGCACCCCAATACGCCAACATTTTCATGCACAAGTTCGAGCAGGACTTCTTCACTGCACAAGACCTCCAACCAACACTATACACCAGATACATCGACGACATTTTCTTTCTATGGACCCACGGCAAGGAATCACTAAAGAGACTACACGATAACATCAACAAGTTCCATCCCACCATCAAGCTCACCATGGACTACTCCTCAGAATCAGTTTCTTTCTTGGACACACGAATCTCCATCAAAGACGGGCACCTCAGCACCTCACTCTACCGCAAGCCCACGGACAACCTCACGATGCTCCACTTTTCCAGCTTCCACCCTAACCACGTCAAAGAGGCCATCCCCTATGGACAGGCCCTGCGAATACACAGGGTCTGCTCAGACGAGGAGGAACGCGATGGACACCTACAGACGCTGAAAGACGCCCTAGTAAGAACGGGATATGACGCTCGACTCATCGATCGACAGTTCCGACGGGCCACAGCAAAAAATCGCATAGACCTCCTCAGGAGACTAACACGGGACGCAACCAACAGAGTACCCTTTGTCGTCCAGTACTTCCCCGGAGCGGAGAAACTACGCCATGTTCTCCGCAGCCTTCAACATGTCATCAATGAGGACAAACACCTCGCTATGGCCATCCCCACACCTCCACTACTCGCCTTTAAACAGCCACCCAACCTCAAACAGACCATCGTTCGCAGCAAACTACCTAGCTTTCAAGAGAACAGCGTCCACGACGCCACACAACCCTGCCACGGTAACCTCTGCAAGACATGCCAGATCATCGACACAGATACCACCATCACACGAGAGGACACCACCCACCAGGTGCATGGTTCATACTCCTGTGACTCGGCCAACGTTGTCTACCTCATACGTTGCAGGAAAGGATGCCCCAGAGCATGGTACATTGGCGAGACCATGCAGACGCTGCGACAACGGATGAACGGACACCGCGCAACAATCGCCAAACAGGAGGGTTCCCTCCCAGTCGGGGAACACTTCAGCAGTCATGGACATTCATCCACCGACCTTCGGGTAAGCGTACTCCAAGGCGGCCTTCGAGACACACGACAACGCAAAATCGACGAGCAGAAATTGATAGCCAAGTTCCGCACCCATGAGGACGGCCTCAACCGGGATCTTGGGTTCATGTCACGCTACACGTTACCCCACCATCGAACAAATGTTATCTGTTTTTAATATAATGGGTCATTTGCTGGCTCTCTCTGCCTTCCGGATGTTTCTGCCTCTCTCTGTGTTTTTTTTCTCTGTTTTTTTTCCCTGTTTGTTTTTTTGTTGAATGTGTATTCGGGGGTTCTGCAGGTGACACCTCTCTGTCTGAACACGGTGATTGCCTTGGCAATGGGCAGTTGCAGGGGCAGTCTGTAAACACCATGTATTGTTCTATATGTATAAATGCGTAGGCTTCAAGGAGCTCTTGAAACATTTGCCTGAGGAAGGAGAAAATCTCCGAAAGCTTGTGAATTTAAAATAAAATTGCTGGACTATAACTTGGTGTTGTAAAATTGTTTACAATTGTCAACCCCAGTCCATCACCGGCATCTCCACATCAAGATAATAACAGCCAGAGGGTAACAGTGTTGTGAATAATACTTTCTACTGCAATATGTGTGATGTAAATTTTGAATACATTAAAGAAAGTATGATGTGTGTGGGTTAAAGAAAGGGAGACTTGCATTTTTTAGCACTTTTCACAAGGTCAGGACGTCCCAAAACGCTTTACAGCCTATGAACTACTTCGTCAATTTAAGTGAAGTCACTGTTGGAATGTAGGAAAAATGTACAGGTGCTGTAGATAGACTACAAAGGGTGCATTTGCCTTGAAGAAAAATGAATTATTTATCTTTAAATATATATTTATATTCATTTATTGGAATAAATGTGAGCGCTTATACAGTCCATCAAATTTGTTTAACTAGTAGATCTGCTTCAAATGTGCCTGCTTATCTGAATCTTCTGACATAACAATCACTGTGAAACATCTTGGACGTTTTGCTCTGTAAGTGATTGACGTATTCTATTCTGCCCTCCCAGGGGACTGTCAGCTGTACTGTCATTACTTGTTTGGTTTGTGAGGACCAAATTACTGATCTCATGTTTATCCTTTGGGAAAGCCAGCTGCGTCCCCAGGTCCACTATCATCTCCATATCTTTGATTATCTCCAGTGCTCCTATTATGATACCATTGACTTCTGGCATTAGTTTCTCCCCTCAGCCACAACGTTTATGTTTACCAATCTTTTCTGTTGGTTCTGATTGTTTGCCTGTCATCTTCTTGAATGCAGTCTCTATTTCTTGCCATGGCACAATAGCATTCTTTGTTCATTGCTATACTGTGACTGAATAATAAATGCTGCAGGTTGGCACATCTTCTGCACAGAATACAATTGTGTCTCTTTTAAATCACATTTACATTGAGTTACATCAAAACTACAGCACAGAAACAGGCCATTCGGCCCTACTGGCCTATGCCGGCATTTATGCTCCACACGAGCCTCCTCCCTCCCTACCTTATCTAACCCTGTCAGGATACTCTTCTATTCCTTTCTCCCCCATGTGCTTATCAGCTTCCCCTTAAATGTATCTATGCTACTTGCTTCAACTATTCCTTGTGGTATCCACTCCTTGGGGTTACCACTCTTTGGGTAAAGAAGTTTGGTTGGCTCTGCAGGTTGGCTCATCTTCAACACAGAATACACTTATATCTCTTTTAAATCTCATTTAAACCAAGATTGGAAAAATTTCAACCTCTAATCCAAGTCATTTTACTTTTAACTTTTGTAACTCTCATAAGTTTGCCTGTATCAGACTTTTGCACAATATTCTCTTTCAGTAGGCCATTGTCTTTCAGTTGGAAATGACTACTTCAATACCATTTGCTTTCTTTCCCTCACTTATTTCTCAAGTTAGTCTCTTATTTTCATGAGAGCTCAATTTCAACGCTGTGCAACAAGGCTTAAATCCTGCTGTCTATAATTTGCTGATCTCACAATATCTTGACATTTCTAATGACTTTCAGCTTTTTCAATTACTCCTCTTGCTGACCCCTTTCTGCATCTCATTACTTTCACTTGCGCCTTCTTACCTTTTTCTCTTAAGATTAGCAATGCACTTTCCCCATTCCTCTGTTACATTGCACCACCACTGATCACAGAAGAGTGCAATCAATAAATAATTTTAACATTCTATAGTTTAGCACAAATTGTGCTGCAGATTCTTTATATTTTTGATGCATTTTTATTTTCATCAAGGACATGAATTGTAATGCAAGGAAAATGGAACATTTCTTCATTTTAATATCCAGTGTTCACATCAAATACTCAATACTCAGATACAACACATACTAAGTACAAAATAAAGTGTCTCTTATTCTGAACAAACATTGACTCAAAGAATACCCCATAAACTAGCATGAACTTGTCCTTTTCCTGCATTACCATCCTAGCTCCCGAGTACCAATTTCAGTTGAATTATGAATTGCTTTACACTGTGAACCTGTTAGGAACTATGTTCAGGTTGCTCCTTTAAAAATATTTGCAGGCAATTGAGAGAAGAAATGTTCATTGCATTAGTCAGATCACAGAAGTGAAAGGAACATGTTCTAAACACCTGAGCCACACCATTCCTGATCACAAGGCTTCTTGTATCTTGCATGTTAATGTAGTCTGTCTGACATAAATAAATGTCCAGGTCATGGACTTAACATAACCAGAGCAAGCTCAACATGTTAAGTGGTCTGTTCTCATTCCTAATCTTCCTATATTTATATTTAGAACTATTAATTTTGTTTCCCTGCAATCTAAGTAATTGAACTAGTAATTTGGCAACTTGTCTCCATAATGCTTTTGCTACTTTTATCAGAGTCTTATTTTCATATTAATTGCAATGGGACAACAGGGCATACTGATGGCACCTAAATTTTGCTGTCATGATACTTTTGTCCATCATTGCCAAGTTATTCTTTGTTCTAACCATATTTTACCTTTGTTTTTTCTCAATTTGATATAAATTATATTTCTTTTAAACAAGTGTCATACTTCCAAAATTGTCATTAAAAGTTTTTTTTAAGTGTACAAAATTATGAGGGACACAGATAGGATGGATACTAAGGAGCTTTTTCCCTTCGTTGAGGGTTCTATAACAAGGGGACATAGATTCAAGGTAAAAGGCGGGAGGTTTAGAGGGGATTTGAGAAAGAACTTTTTCACCCAGAGGGTGGTTGGAGTCTGGAACTCACTGCCTGAAAGGGTTGTGGAGGCAGGAACCCTCACAACATTCAAGAAGCATTTGGATGAGCACTTGAAATGCCATAGCATACAAGGCTACGGACCAAATGCTGGAATATGGGATTAGAGTAGACAGGGCTGATGGCTGGCGCGGACACGATGGGCCGAAGGGCCTCTATCCGTGCTGTATAACTCTATGACTCTATGACTCTATATACAGTTGCATGCCAATGTCAAGAGTTAATACTTTAATGAACTAGTTTATGCCTAAGGTTCCAATTAAAGTTACATATGCCTTAGAAAATATATTCAGATTTAAAAGTACTTTAGAAAAGGTAGGCGTTTACATGTTCTGTAATATTCTGTTTACATATAAAAACTACATTGTAAATATGATTTTAAATATGCTTACAATATTGAAGATACCTAAAATGAACTATGGAATAAACTTAAGAGTATATATGTAATTTTTCTTTACCACAAACAAGACTTTGAAATAAAAACATACTCTGGTCTGAATTGCTTTTATATGATTTCCACACTATTAGTTAGTCATTAGTAACACTGTTTGTAATTCATCCCATTATTGGTAGAAGTGTCCAATGTAGATCTGTAGTGTGTGATTTCCTCAACAGCCTCGTGGGAGTATATAGTTTCTTTCCCAGACAGTTTAGTAGGTATATATGTTGGCTTTTCTCCACACCAGTGTGTTTGATTTCCCCAACAACCTAGCAGTTATATGTGTTAGCTTTTCTTCTGTTAGCTCCACGGTGTCTGAATTGGCCAACAATGTAATGGTTCAGTGCATCTGTTTCCTCAGTGCTCTAGTGTCTGTGGTGTCTAACCACACTAACAGTGCTCTGGCTTTGAGTCTGCAGTGTCCAATTTTCTTAAGTCAAGTAGGTCTATGGTGTCCAACTTTCCTGACAGTCTAACAAATCTTTGTGTTTAATTAGTGGTCAAGAGAAGTTCCAGTTTTTCTGGCACTGTGGTGACTAAAGTACCATGTTGTCACATTACATATTACATAGAATTACATCACATAGAATTTACAGCACAGAAACAAGCCATTCAGCCCAACTGGTCTATGCCGGTGTTTATGCTCCACATGAGTCTCCTCCCACTCTACTTCATCTAACACTATCAGCATATTGTTACTTGATGCTTTATTTAATTTCTTTTCTCCTTCCTCCAGCATGAAATCTTTTGGAAACTGCACTTCATAATTACATAGGGTACAGAACAAAAGTGCACAAGGCGACTTTAGCTAACGCAAGTATTTAACATGAAGAAGAGGTACAGATAGATTTCAGGTATAGCTGATACAATTGTACATATGATGAATATTGCAATTTTTGCACTACCGCATTACCCATAGTCCACTGTAACCATAGCATAAGTATCTAGATCTATCTGGGATCTGAGACCAAGGGAAGACATTTGTGTAGCTTTTATTAATGGTTGGTTAAATCTCATGTAAAAAAGACATTGAGCCTACAATGTTAAAGTACTTCAGTTTGTTCAGAACAAATCTAATATTCTGTTGCAATGTCAAAACTGGCAAGTGTGCATGTTCATAATGATTAATGTGGAAGTGACTATTATAGTGAGGTTCTAATCAGATGTAGCATGTATGGCTGGAATAAGGTTCCAGGCCTGTAACACACAAAAACTTTGGACATGGCATAAGAACCAGCACTACGAAGTTTCTGGATGTCATATGAACATTGAGAATGAATCTCAGCCTTGAATGCACTGTAGCTCTTGGACTATTTTTGGGCTATGTTTTCCTTAGTTCCAAAAAAGGTTAGTTATCCATTTTGTATTGTTATTCACAACCAGCTAACAAAATTGTTGGATGCACATGGATTTTAAACAGACAGTTTTGTACAATGTGATAATCTTAGTGCAAAGGACAAAAATAATGACCTAATAATGGTTCTTTAACACTTCTCAAGCAGCCAATGAGTCCCTCAACTGGAATAAATGATGAGAAATTTGGTAATCTAGCTATATTCACAATATTTATACATATTAGGAAAACCATAGTCATCACATAAGGCCCTAGTTTTGGACAGAAATATATCGCACAACAGTACATTGATCCTGTTCATATTTCAACTAAAAGAAATAATGCAATAAAAACAGAAGATACTAGAATTACTCAGCAAGTCAGGCAGCATCTGTGGAGAAAGAAACCTTTTGTTAGAACTGGAAAAAGTTAAAGATTTAACAGTTTTTAAGCAAGTGCAGAGCCAGGGAAAGGGGGAGAAAGGGGAGGGGAGGGGAGGAAAGAACAAAAGGGAAGGTCTGTGATAAGGTGGAGGGTAGGAGTGATTCAATCATAAAAGGGATGATGGCGCAAGGCAAGGAGGGTGTAATGGGACAAGTGAAGAAACAAAAGATGGGTCTATAGGAGCTATAAATGGCAACAGCAGAACCATTACCAGCATCTGCCATCCGAAAAAATGGGAGCAGTGGTTATGATCTGAAGTTATTGACATCAATGTTGAGTCCGGAAGATGTAAAGTGTCTAATCGAAAGATGAAGTGCTGTTCCTTGAGCTTCCACTGGGCTTCATTGGAATAGTGTAAGAGGCCGAGGGCAGAGAGGTCAGACTGGGAGTGGGACTGAGAATTAAAATAATGAGTTGGTTAATTTCTAACCAAATAAATTCAATCTTAAATTAACTGGATTGCTTAGAAAAAGAACATGCAGGATTCTACAAATGGAGAATTTTAACCAAAATCTCAAACTTTATTATTTTCAAACAATTCATTCAACCAGAATACAGTGCAGATCCTTTTGTTTAAATTCTCATTTAATATTGCTAGACTTTTCATATTATTGTCGTGAGATACTATTTGTGATATGCTGATTATGTTCTAAAATATTGTGCGATTGAAAAACATAATGCAATTAGTGAACCTGCACATCTGTAGCTCATGTAGTAGTCTGATGGAGATATGGCTATCACTCCATCAGCAACAAGCTAAATATTTAGCTTTGTTTACTGTGGGGTGGGGAGCTCTTTATGGATTGGCCGCACACTGTAAATGTTCAAGTGTGAACTCATTCATTTAAATCAATGATGCCACTTGCTGCCATCAATGGAACAATTCTCTGCCCAGCCTCTGCCAGATGGTTGGATTATGGACAAATATTTGTTTCTTGGCTGATTTTTCTGCCAATTTGAATTTCCTGTCCAATATTTATTTGGCAGGTACTCTCCTTTTTTTGTCTAGTTTACTGTTATCGGACATTACTCATGATAATGTTTATTAAATGTGGTTTATAGTAACATAAAAAATCTTGTGCCATAACCATATAATTTGGCAATTTCATGAATATGAGGCTTATGCTCTGGCATAGACATGATGGGCTGAATGGCCTCTTTCTGTGCTGTAAACATCCATGATTCCGTGTCCTAATAACCTGTATGAAAGCGAAATGCATTTCATGCAGAATATAAATTGTGTACATTTTGATGTTTCAGCAACCTTAGAAATGAAGGAAGTAAATGTGAGAAATCGGTTGTATCTTTATTTATTTACAAATTTGTGAGATGATGTACCTAATCTGTGTATTGGTGCCTTTCTCCCCTTGTAACCTGAGAACTTCTTCTCTCTAAACATTCACGAGTAAAGGACTGATTCTGGTTCAATTGCTGATGCAGCAGTGCTAGTTGAAGAAGGTGTTATAACAAGAAGTGCACACTCATTTTAAGAGGTCTAGATAACTAATGCACTGGCTGATATCTATGCATCAGGACTTCAGGACCATCTTACATAAAAGGCCAGATTTCTACTTCATACTCTTCTGTGGATGAAATATTTGAGCTCAGCATTCCCAAAGACAATTCAATGTTATCCTCCTTTTTCTAACATCCAAGCTGACTGCATCATCATGGTTTGCAGTTGGCAAAGGCAGAAACTGGTCTGCATGCCTTCATTCAATGTCCCAGCTCCAAACTCATTGTTCCATCCCCATTCTCATTTGATTAAGTTTTAAGCCTTTCCACCATCTACAAGGCACAAGTCAGGAGTGTGATGGAATACTCTCCACTTGCCTGGACGAGTGCAGCTCCAACAACACTCAAGAAGCTCGACACCATCCAGGTCAAAGCAGCCCGCTTGATTGGCACCCCATCCACCACCCTAAACATTCACTCCCTTCACCACCGGCGCACAGTGGCTGCAGTGTGTACCATCCACAGGATGCACTGCAGCAACTCGCCAATGCTTCTTCGACAGCACCTCCCAAACCCGCGACCTCTACCACCTAGAAGGACAAGGGCAGCAGGCACATGGGAATACCACCACCTGCACGTTCCCCTCCAAGTCACACACCATCCCGACTTGGAAATATATCGCCATTCCTTCATCGTCGCTGGGTCAAAATCCTGGAACTTCCTTCCTAACAGCACTGCAGTGGTTCAAGAAGGCGGCTCACCACCACCTTCTCGAGGGCAATTAGGGATGGGCAATAAATGCCGGCCTCACCAGCGACACCCACATCCCATGAACGAATAAAAAAAAATAATAGTGTTTGTGATGGGGTTCAATTATAGCTGTGCTGGCGTTTGTAACCTGAGTTCGTGAAGAAGGCAGTAATTTTTTGACTTGTGACTAAGGCAGCGAGTTCAGATGTACCTGTAGGGCATAAGAAATCACAGGAGAGTATCAGTTCAACTTCACAATCTTTATTTTCTTTCAGAGAAACACAGTTGTATAGCGATAAATAAAAAGTAACAGGTTGTACCAAATGGAATATGCTTTTATTATATTTTTTAAAAATCTACAATATCATTATTACATATCCAAAAATGATAAAACTGCCAGAATCCCTGGAATAATTTCTAACTCAGAGTTCTGCAGCATGTAGGAAGAAAATGTTTTGCAATTTCTTTTAAAACTATGAATACATCATCCTTGGCTTGATTATCTTTCAGTGTTCTGATGGTATATTTTCCCAAAATGTCATAAATTGTCTTTTCTCTTTACAAATCACCTGTTGCATATTTCCAGCATTTTCTGTTTTTATTTTCAATATATTGACCTTTATTTCAGCAACAAAGTCAGCAAACAAACACATCATTCTACCTGTGCTGATTTCAATGATATTTCTGAAAAAAAAACTAAACTACCTCCTGTTAAATAAAATATACACTAGTACCAAGACACTAAATACCTGTTTACATTCTCAGGCTGTCACTGTATTAACTGTGAGAAGAAAGAACTTGCTTTTGTATACTGTCTTTCCCGGCCTCAGGACATCCTGAAGCACTTCACAGCCAATGAAGTACCTGTGAGGCATAGGGGTCAATTTTCAGATGGCTGAGCGGGTGCGCTCGTGGTGGGGGTTGGGGGGGCTCCTAAAATCAGGGATTCCCAGAGCGGGTCCGGAGCCCGGCTCCAACCCGTCCACTTCCGGGTTCCCTAATGACGTGCTTAGATGCGGCGCAGCCCCCGCATGCTGGACTCCCACTGGCAATTAAAGTCGTTTGCAGACCTGATTGGGAGGATATTTTAGGAAGGGTGGGATTTTCATCTCAACAGACCGTGTTTCCCGTACTGGGGGAAATACTCCCATTGAAACAGACATGTTGCAGCCTCCAGCTTGTGGGAGCTGCAAAGGTCCATTTGACAGGTAGGGGGGAGACCCTCACTCATTGCAGGAGGCCACTCTGTCAATTTGGACAAAGTTTGGCCTCCACCACCCTCCTCCTAACAATAAAATTCACCAACTCGGAACCTCAACCTCAGTGTCCAGACACATTTACCTACCTCGTGGACCCCCTCAAACGTACATCTTCCGGATGGGGGCCGCCGTAGCTGCAGTCATGATCTCATCAGAGGACGAACAGCATCACCAGCCTATCCGTCCACGCCGTCCACCTCATACACGTGGAGCTCCACAACACAGTGCTGTGACACATCCACCTGCACAGCAAGATGGAGGGCAACCACAGAGAGAGATGCATCGCAGAAGGCACTACCCTCGCCACAGGGTCTACAGACCGAGGCTCAGCATCCTGGACCTCTCTGAGGAGCAGTGCATACGGAGGCTCAGAGTCAGTCGCCAGGTAGTCGTGGACATCTGCAGCCTCCTTAATGACGAGCTGCTCCCGGCTGGGCCGAGCAGCATCTTCTTACCTGTTGCTGTCAAAGTCACCACTGCCCTCAACTTCTTCGCCTCCGGATCCTTCCAGGGCTCTACCGGGGACATCACTGGGATCTCTCAGTCATCTGCACACAAGTGCATAAGGCAGGTCACCGACGGCTTGTTCTGCAGGGACTTGCCCTATATCAACTTTCCCATGGATGACCTCAGCCAGACGAAGAGGGCAGTGGGATTCCACGCTGTGGCTGGCTTCCCACGGGTGCAGGGTGTAATCGATTGCACCCATATAACAATACGGGCATCTCCACACGAACTAGGACTGTTCATCAACAGGAAGGGCGATCACTCCATCAACACTCAGCTCATCTGTGACCACCGCAAGAGATTCCTTCATGTGTGCACCAGATACCCTGGCAGCTGCCATGATTCCTTCATCCTCAGGGAGTCCAATGGAGAGAGGGACAAGTCTAATCTTAGGCTCAGTAGTAAATCCCGGTGTTTGGATTTTTATGCTGATTCTCTCAGAACCTATCTCAATTCCCAGTTCACTGCCCTCCCATTGATCCCATCTATCAGCAGGATCTGAGTTCAGTTAGACTACGAGGCCGGGACTCTGTCATTTTACCAGGTCACTGACTCACTGAAACATTAGCACACATTTCAAACCACATTTGCTGAGCCCGTGTTTCCCATGTTTTGTTGTGGGGAGCAAATCCCTGAAACTGTTGAATTAATCTTCCACGCACCCAATACCTGCAAGAGCTGGCTCCTCGGGGACAAGGGATACCCCCTGCACACGTGGCTCAAGGCACCTCTGAGGAACCCCATCACCAAGCCACAGCGTCGATATAACGACAGCCACATCGCTACTAAGTCTACAATTGAGCATGCTATAGGGCTACTCAAGATGCGCTTCAGGTGCCTTGATCGTTCTGGGGGAGCGCTTCAATATGCGCCAGACAGAGTGTGACGCATTATCGTCGTCTGTTGTGCCCTGCTCAACATGGCACAACAGAGAGGGGCGCATCCACATCCGCCACCCATATTGAGGAGACCGAGGAGGAGGAGGACGAGCAACCCACGGGCACAACAGCAGCTCACCTGGCTGCTCGTGAGGCCAGGGAGTCACTGATATGTGAACGGTTCTCCTAACATCAGAGTCCAGTCTTCATCACCTGGACAGAGGAGCGGCCACACCAGCCCCCTCCCCCTCCCCCTGCACAAAACAGTGGTGCAACTACACCTACACCCACTGTAGAATGACCCAATGGGTGGCATCAAGTGTGCGTGTTCATGGTGAACCCCATGAAAGGGACCTGTTCCGTAAGCCAGTCAAGAATGGGCGAGATGTGGCAGTAGTGGTGATAATAATAAGATTACTGTGAATGTGGAAGAAAACAAATATAAATAAAAAACATGACAAATCGTCAAACACCCTTGTATATCCCCCTTGTGCTCACAAAACCTTTGGCTTACGCTTCCTACTACTCCTACATGGTGCTTCCTCCTGTGGCTGGAGCAGAGGTAGTGGCAGGTTGCTCTTGGTCATGCCCTGATCGATTAGATGCTTTGAGCTGACGCCCTCTGGGTTTCGGTGCCCATAAGGACCCCTCCAAAGACTGCTCCACCTGCACCTGTGCAGGGGCAGACTTGACCACCTGGAGAGGAGGCAGCACTGCAGGTACTGGTTGAGAGGGGGGCAATGGGTGAGACGTGGAAGCGTTTTGAGTGGCGTCCCCACTTCCATGTCCCCTTTCGCCATCATCCCTCTCCTCGGCCTTCTAGCATCTCTTCTCCTATCAAGGCAAAACACAGAGAGACGTGATTGAGTGATGGTTGCATAGTGACCCGCTGCATGCTTTGGTGTGGGTGGGGGTGACCGTGAGGGAGACGTATGGGAGGGTGCATGTGAGACATAACCATGAGATTGTATGAGGATTGGGTTGCGTGGTAGTGTTCGAATGGGAACTGGGGCGGTGAGTAAGTGCAGGCAAGGTGAGGATGATGGTTGAGTGGATGTGAGGAGTGATGCGAGAGCATTGTGGTGGCAGTGCAGAAGGAGTCGTGTGGTGGTGGAGGTGATGTGGAAGACGGAGTGTGGGAGAATGCGTAAGTATAATCACTTTGGCTGACCCGGTTAGGTCATTAAAGCGCTTCCTGCACTGGACCCAGGTTCGGGAGATGTTACTGGTGCTGCTGACCTCCTCTGCCACCTCGAGCCAGAACTTCTTGATGGCAGAGGCAGGCCACTTCCTCCCGTCCGCTGGGAAAAACATTTTCTTCCTCCTCCTGTCCCCCTCAAGCAGCACCTGGAGTGAGGAGTCTGAGAGCCTTGGAGCAGCCTTGCCTCTGGGCTGCTCCATGCTGCCAATTTGGTTCTTTGCTGCAGGAGGAGCATTGGAGGACTGCCCCTTTAAATAGGGCTCCTCCTGCTGACAGCCTGTGATGCGGGTGCGCAGGTCTGCAACGGGAAACCCGGAAGCAATCGTAAGTAACTTCAATTAGGGTGCGACCGCATGCGGAGCACACCGATTTCACTGGGCGCGTTACCCACAAGGTCACACAAACAGCAATGAGATAATGACCAGATAATCTGTTTTTGGTGATCATGGTTGAGCGATAAATGTTAGCCAGGACACTTTCAATCATTTCTTTTATACAATCTCTGGACCCATACAGAATTCCAGGCTCTAGCCCTCCTTTCTGTTACACAAAATTCATTTGTTATGCAGGAAGTGTAATACCTGTACAGATGAAAGTCTTGTAACATCCATCAGAACATTTTTACTACGCATTATGATAATTACGATAATTTATAATCTACCCCATTCCCTAAAATGTAAAAATGATGTTTATTTTTCACCAGATCATAATAATAATTCAACAAATTTTTTGACAGGAAAACTATAAACATTTACCAATGTCGCGCAAATAGCTCGTATGAGAGCTTTTATTTCCCTGAAGTCGGCAATGACAAGCAACTATACAACGTGAAGGAGACTCAAAGTATATGCAAAGCATTAATTCTAAACTTTATATTCTATTTTTAATTGACATATTGTAATATATTTATGCAATATATTTTGAAAGCAAATATGTTGCAATATATTGCATTAAAATACCATGCAGCAACAATTGACAATATATTTGAAAATGCTGTGAGATTTAGTAATTCCACCATTACAATATGACACAATTGGCTGGATTTGTGTACTGATAGGTAGAAATGGTAGATATGTAATAAATCCATCAAGTTACTGCCTGTGTGAATGTGTAGCATTTCTCCCCATGCAAGGTGGTAGAAATTTTACCAGAGAAAATATCCATTCCAATCCCAACGACAGCTTTAAGAAAAACAAAGCTGTTAATGATAAGTAGGTGAAAAGTAGGTGACTCCTTTAAAACAAGATAGTAGGTATTCTATCAGCAATATGTAGAGGAAAACTAAGAAGCTGCAGTGATTTAGGAATCCTGGCTAATGATGTGCTTGAGCACAAGAGAGTTGTGTTTGCCTCGAATGAACAGAATCCCCCTCCCACATCCTATGAATGTTTATTCATGAATATGAAAGGTAAAAATGAGTTTGTGGCTTTTACTCACAAGTGCAATAAATCCTGTATTCAACATTTACTTTTCAGTGCTCTGTATGTAACAATTTGTGATATGTGACGTGGTAATAACAAAAACAATTAATTTTATGATTGTACCAATTTTATTTTAAGTGTGGTTCAGATTTTCATTTCTTCCATATTCAATGTGAAGTAGCACTAATAAAGTGGTTTTGCACACCATCAGGAACAACCAGTTGTCACAAATATAAGCTCAATATTATGAGCAGATACAACCCCATCACTCTTTACATTTATATTTCCCAATGCTAGAAAATGAAACATCTTCCCATTTTTGGGCGCCCAGTACCGCGGTCAAGCATTCCCAGATCAGCTGGCTGAGTCATTCACTCCATCCTAAAAAATATTCCAAACTACTTGCCAAATATGGTGGCAATTTGTACTGTACAATGGGCAGTTTTGTGCTGTGAACCTATGTTCATTGGATACAAGATTGAGGCTTCCACAGAGCATTGCACTTCGAACACTCACAGCTCACAGAGACAGGAGAGGGTCATCCCATCAGTCTGAGATGAATTGTCAGATATGGAGGGATAATGTGCTCTATATTACACCAATCAGTTGCCAACTGATCTTTTGCAGATCCCTATTTTTGGTACTGTTTAAAGTTTAAAAAAAAATAACATATCAGTACAGTTCATTCCCACTAATCATCAGTCACCAATATCATCTCCCTCACTGACGATTTTATGTTCACAATACCAATCTGTCAGATAGAAATTTAGATTCGTACTGGAAAAAAGTTATCGAGTATTAACTGAGTGAAGTCTGAAATTAGTCCCAGATTTAGAACCTGAATAAATTATGGAATTGAGTTGAACAGCAAAAATATATTTATTGAGTTACATCGAAACTTAAGCACAGAAACAGGCCATTCGGCCCAACTAGTCTATGCCGACATTTATGCTCCACACCAGCCTCCTCCCTCCCTACTTCATCTAACCCTATCAAGATACCCTCCTAGTCTTTTCTCCTTCATGTGTTTATCCAGCTTCCCCTTAAATGCATCTATGCTAATTGCCTCAACTACTCCTTCTTACCACTCTTTGGATAAAGACCTTTCTCCTAAATTCCCTATTGGATTTATTAGTGACTGTCTTATATTTATGCCTAAAAACAGTAAATGCTGGAAAAGTTCAGCAGCATCTGTGGAGAAAGAAGCAGAGTTAATTTCAGGTCGAAGACCTTTCGTCAGAACTGGAAGATGTTAAAAGAGTTAAAGTTTTTAAGCAAGTACAGAGCTGGAGAAAGGGGAGGAAAAACAAAAGGGAAGGTCTATGATAGGGTAGAGGGCAAGAATGATTAAATGACAAAAGGGATGATGGTGCAATGCAAGGAGGGTGGTAATGGGACAGGTTAAGAAACAAGAGGTGGGTCCAGAACAGCTGTAAATGGCAACAGCATACCAATTCTATCCCTCTAGAAATTAACCCTAGTACTTGATTTGCCTTTTTAATGGCCTTATTAACCTGCATTGCTACTTTTCATGATTTGAGTATCTGTATCTCTAGATCCCTTTGCTTCTCTATCCCATTTAGACTCTTAATTTCCAAGCAGTATGTGGCTACCTTGGATAATGAGAGTCTAAATGGGATAGAGGATTCTGATCAATGACCTGTATCCCCATGTGAGGAATAAATATACACACACACAATCTATAGAAATTATCTCAACGTAATTTTATTTTTTTAACCATCTGTAACTACTGTTGTTTTTTGAATTTATACACATGGTACAGACAGAAACATTGGAAACTCACTTAAGAACATAGGAATATACAGGAATGGAGAGGATCGCTGTGATCTATCTGGCTGGTCCCAAAGTTAAAAAAAATCCCATACTATTGTCTGTAGGCCTTATACCCCTCAATCACTTCATTCAGCTCTTGAATTTACCCCCACTGTCTCCTTGGGCAGTCTGTTTTATGCATTCACCTGTTTGCCTTCTCTCCACTGAGCTTCAGCCTCTGCACTCTGGTTAGAGTTTATGGTTATGTCAAATATGTCACTTGATATTTTATTTACTCAATTGACTGGCCCTACATCATAACACATTTATGGCTATCACTTGTGTGTTGCTTGGCAGCTTGCCCGATGTATATATGAATGCCTGACACGTATTCCTCACATAGGATGTGTTAGTACAAGACTTGGTTATATGGGGGATCCAGTACCATCTTTCCATTCCCTGTGAATACTTGGGATGAAAACCTTATTTTCTATTGTAGTTATTAAGTATGCAGTAGGTGAGTGGTGAAATATGTTTTGAAAGCTGTGTTTGTTTTGTAAAGGTACTGTGTTCAGCTGTTCAAGATAAATCTTCAAAAATGTGTTTAACTGGAACAATTACACTTCATTAATATTTCTTTCATAGTTATAAATGGGAGATCTCAGCTTTTCTCTTTTTGTATATCTTCAAAGAATTAATATTTCTGCAGAGTAGAACATATTCAGCATTTTAATTTAGATATCATTCTGTATATTCATAAGGGATAGAAATCTGATTCTTGTTCTGCTATTTGTCATTGGGAATTCAGTATGTAGAGAGTTAAATAACACTGAATAAATAGGATTATGCCAGATAATCTTTTCACAAATAGCTCACATCCTATGGGATTTTTAAAATTTCATTTGCATCTTGAGAAAATAACTGAAACACAGAGCTGTAACAGTGGGAATGAATTTTAATAATTATGTAATTATGTCACAAAATTAATAGATCCAAATCTGCCAGATGATTGGTCAAATAACTGGAAACAATAACATATACCTGACCTCATGCATGAACTCGGATCCATGGTTTTGGAGCTATTTTAAAATGATATTGTAAAAATAAATCATTTGCTGTATTTGAAAAAGCAACCACTCTGTTGCCAATGTTTGTGTGGCAGCTGTTATTACAATGCTAAATTATCCTTGTAATGTTTGTTTAAAATTACTCTATTACCTGTCTGAAATACTTACTTATGGGGTTAGAAAGGAAGATTTCCTCTGTTTGCTATCCATAGCAAAATCGTCAATGTATGTTCAAAAGAAGACTTATATAAATAACAAACAGAGGCATTTCCCCCCCACTCTGCTCCGCACCCTCCCCACCCCACCCCCGCCATTGTTTAAACTTAATGGTTGGAATTCTGGTCTTAATTGCAATGTTCCAGCGGGTCAGGACATCCAACCACTGCTGTGATCCTGCCGTAAACAAGAGACTGTTCCCTTCCTTGAAGAGACCTCAGGATTGTTACCAGGGGCTATCACCACCTTCCCCACAGTGGGTCTGGGAAGCAGCAGTAAATGGGATGGACAGGATGGACAGGATGTATATCTGCCAGGAACCCAGGCCCCGCACCCCAGTTTAAATTTGCATGCGGCGGGCAACGAAGGAGCAACCAGTCCTGTCGGGGGCGGGGAGGGGGCGGGGGAGGGAAATGCAGGTCAGGCGGTGAGGCTCAATTTTGGGCAGGTTCGTGGAGGAGAATCCAAGTCAGTGTGCCTTGTGCATGGGCGAGCATATGATCATATGTAGTTGGGGGAGGATAAGCCTTAACAAATAGATAAAGCTTTGGACAAGTGTCGCCTGAGCAGAACTACAATAAAAATACAAGAGTCGTCAAATGCAGACAAACCAACTCTGAAAGGAAAACTAGTTTTGTGATAACACCTGAAATGGTTATGAACAAAGGGAAAGATATTTGCAAATATTTTTATTTTTTAATTTCCTTCAATCATTTTAATGCTTTTTTCCCCTTTATTCTTACTTTCCTGTCCATGTCGATTGAGGTTCTAATCTTATTTTCCATCTATATTATACATCTCATCTTCACACACTGCAGTATGCCCTGAAGTCATTGTTTTCACTCTGCATCCTTCTGTTTTAAGTCACTGTATCAGTAAAACACTAAATTATTCCAAATCCCCTTGAAATGTAACACAGAGCGAGTTGTCCCTTTCCTGCCCAAGATCGAGCAAGTGTCAATTCAGTGTCAAATTTCATCCTTCCTATATTTGTAGTCAATATAATCCTGGATTTCAGTTCCATTTACTGTTCAATGGAGTCAATATAGACTAAGTTACAATTATGAGATTGTTTAATTTAAAGGGAATATAAGTAGGCAAGCAGTATGACAATTGTATAAAAATACATTTACAAAACCTATTTACTCTAGGCATTTGGACTTAAACTTGCTAGATCTCTTCCTGTAGCTGTAAAATGTGTTTTTTCTGGACAATTAATCTGCTCTTCTAGCTACAGTGATTAAGTTGACTTCTGTGAAATTTCATTGAGTGACCAAGTTTGAGTCCAAACCTCAACTGGCATTTGACAACAGGTGATTTTCGCTAATTCTCAATCTGACCAGTAGATGGGGCACTTTGCCAGAGTGGACTATTCCCATTCAGGGCACAGAAAGGACCAGCCAGGGGGCTTTATCACAGATTAGAGAACATCTCCAGTTTATTAATTGCTGAGCAGTACTGATGGGAACTCCAAACAAGTGAACAGAAGGAAAACTGCATGGTAGTGGGGAGCCTGTAAAATGAAATTACTGGGAAAGATTCATTTAGGTCTACAGGGTGAATTTGTATTGAATCTTTCCACTTGCTCGCCCTTTTTCCTGGGTTTCCGCGGCTATTCCACCAAAGTTACGGCGGATGAGGGGGAAAAGCTTTGTGGCAATTGACCCCTCCCCCTCCCCCGTGTGCCATAGGACCAAAGAAACAAGGATAAGTCACATGTATTTTGTCCAGGAGTGGTGCCTGCCTTGCAGGATTCAGTTTGGGCCCCTACCTTTAACACTAGACAATGATACTAAACTCTATCTACTTAATCTGGTGTCAAATCCATACATGTACGAACATGAAAAGGCATGTTTGCAATAGGTCATGTAAAAATAGCTGACAAAATGACCAAGCATCAGCTATTTCTAATGCATGGGTGTCCTTCCACTGGATCCACTCGGGACCCCTGATTGACACGGAGCCCCGTGCCATTGCATGGATTGCACAGTCCTAATGCCAGCCCTGATTTTCTCAACAACACAGAGGCTAGAAGTGTCACAAACTGTAAATCTCTACCAGGATATATCTGTAAGGTATGCAACATGTCTCAGCATAACATCTACAAATATTTAATCCTACTTCATTTCCATAAGGAATGGATGCGCTTTTTAAAAATCGGATGGAAGACATTTTGCAGAATCATCCAATTATTGGCCCAAACTTCGCTGTGGTTATGTGATGTTATTTGGATGCAAAGTTTTTTTTCTTTGGCATTTCTCATCATTTCCAGTTTGAGGCGTTGCCTTTCCAAACCCATTGACACTCATTTCCCTGGGGTACTCCGGGGCTGTTTACTCTGGTTTGCCGGGGTTTCTACCAATTTTCTGTTGATGTTAAGGTGAGAGATCGGGAGAACCAACTGCAGAAATTCTACTCTATTATCTTTAGCTTATTAGGAGTGAAAGGGGCGTTCGCATTATACTAAACCTGAGATTACTGCTGGCTTTGGGTCTGCTGAAAAAAATGCTACCATCCATCTGCCACAAGGAAAAAAATTGCTTCCCTAAATTATGTTTAACTTTATTTTCAATTGTTAAAGAACAAACAATGAATTAACGCTGCATTATTTATTTTGTAATAAAATAAGGAAAGTCTACAGATCAATTTTTTCAAAATTTGGAAGATAGCAAGCACACTTACATTTTTATTGTGGGCAAAACAGAGAATATCCTTTCAAATGAATCATTTAATTTTTCCAAATGGGACAGTTCTTTTGCAGAGCATTGGATTTGCTCACAAGCATGGTCCAGTTATAACTGGTAAGATAGTAACAAAGAAGAAACGATTCCAGAGCTTAAATAGGTGTACTCATTTTCAACCAAGTACAGTCCCCATTGCTTACAGGGGGAGCATTGGTGCTAACACGATTTGCCCACTTTACACGTTGGACGGATTAACGGGGCGATGTTATTACTATTGAACAAGACCGTAGCAAATCACTATTGAAGCTCTATAACCCCATATCACTTAGAGGGGATTAAGTACACAAGGTAACGGGATCTTAATGAAGTGCTATTTACTTATTGAACATTTTTGTATTGCAGTCGGAGCAATAGTGCCAGGTGTAGCCAGACATCAGTTAGAGGTAATTAAGTATACACAAGAATCATCTCAGCCCCAGGACAATGCTGCAGGAGTTCCTCAGGGCAGTGTCCTAGGCCCAACCATCTTCAGCTGCTTCATCAATGACCTTCCCTCCATCATAAGGTCAGAAATGGGGATGTTCGCTGATGATTGCACGGTGTTCAGTTCCAGTCGCAACCGCTCAGATAATGAAGCAGTCCGTGCCCGCATGCAGCAAGACCTGGACAACATCCAGGCTTGGGCTGATAAGTGGCAAGTAACATTTGTGCCAGACAAGTGCCAGCCAATAACCATCTCCAACAAGAGAGTATCTAACCACCTCCCCTTGACATTCAACGGCATTACCATTGCCAAATCCCCCACCATCAATATCCTGGGGGTCACCATTGACCAGAAACTTAACTGGACCAGCCATATAAATACTGTGGCTACAAGAGCAGGTCAGAGGCTGGGTATTCTGCGGTGAGTGACTCACCTCCTGACTCCCCAAAGCCTTTCCACCATCTACAAGGCACAAGTCAGGAGTGTGATAGAATACTCTCCACTTGCCTGGATGAGTGCAGCTCCAACAACACTCAAGAAGCTCAACACCATCCAGGACAAAGCAGCCTACTTGATTTGCTCCCCATCCACCACCCTAAACATTCACTCCCTTCACCACCGGCGCACTGTGGCTTCAGTGTGTATCATCCACAGGATGCACTGCAGCAACTCGCCAAGGCTTCTTCGACAGCACCTCCCAAACCCGTGACCTCTACCACCTCGAAGGACATTGGCAGCAGACACATGGGAGCAACACCACCTGCACGTTTCCCTCCAAGTCACACACCATCCCAACTCGGAAATATATCGCTGTTCCTTCACCTTTGCTGGGTCAAAATCCTGGAACTCCCTACCTAACTGCACTGTGGGAGAATCTTCACCACACAGACTGCAGTGGTTCAAGAAGGCAGCTCACCACCACCTTCTCAAGGGCAATTAGGGATGGGCAATAAATGCTGGCCTTGGTAGCGACCCCCACATCCCATGAATGAATAAAAAAATAATTGCACTTTAACAAGGTGCGAGTTACTGACTAAACACCTGTTTCTGCCTGACACACATGAAGCGCTTAACACGCTGTAAGTGGCAACTTTGTAATTGACTATAATGGAAATGGAAATGGTTAGTGCTTTTTGGCCGATTTAAACAATTGCCTGATTTAAATGTGGGCGATTTAAGTGCAGGGGACTGTACCTGAAGTTAGAAAAAAGAAAGTTTTCTTTTACCTGAATTTGCCAATCGTACCAACACAGGGAACAGTCAAGGAGCTTGCTGTACTTGATCATGGATACGTATTTACACAATATCAATACGTCGCCTCAAAACAAACCTATAATCAACTTTGATAACACTTCATCAACAATGGCTAAATGGTTAAAGATCTTTGTCAATTATAAAATCCAGTAGTTCAAGCATTAACATATCAAACAGAAGTATCTGACGCACAATTGGTTTAGCCATCCATCACTATCTGGTTGGACCAAATCAAACACTATCTGGCCTCACTCTCCTCTGCTAAAACCACCAATTCCACTAAAATCATCCTGGAGAACAAAGATAACACCCAGCTTTTCTTTTCCATGACCAACCACCTCCTTTCCTCTGCCCCCTCCACTCTCACTTCCAACAAGAAGTGGTAGGAGCTCATGGATTTCTTTGTCACGAAGGTTGAGACCATCCATTCAGCTCCCTCACTTTTCTCCCCCATCACTTTTTAGACCAAGGCAAACCTCCCCACCCCTCCCCAACCGTGGGTTCCCCCCTGCCTTTGACCTGAACCCATGTCTCTACTTTTCTCCCATCTCTCCTCATGTCCTCTCTTTGCTCATCTCATCCGTGAGACTCACCTCCTGCAGCTTTTACCCCATTCTCACTAAGCTGCGAATCACTAAAAGGAGGGTGTGGCAGCATTTGAGGAGGATGGGCGACACAAAATATTACTTCCCCAAATAATTTACATTCCATACAGATTACAACAGTGACGACATTTCAAAAGTACTTCATTGGCTGTGAAGCGATTTGGAATGACCTGAGGTTGTGAAAGGAGCTATATAATTGGAAGTTCTTTTATTCTTCTTTTGTATGAAGCAAGAAGCTCTGTGTGAGAAGAGTGTAGTTCACCAAAGAGGCTATAGGAGAGCTGTGCCACCTTCTGCATGAAGACCTGCACCTTAGATAATTGACCTGGACAGTTATGCCTGTGGCAGTAAAAGTAATCATGGCACACAACCTTTATGCCACTGGCACATTTTAAACAGCCACAGGTGTCCTGTGTATTATCACCCAGGGTACTGACCAGACATTCTTTTATTAGGCCATGGACACGAGTTTTAGGAAAGCAGCATGAGAGAGCCATACGGTTTTCTCAGCTTGTTGGGTTCCCCAAGGTGCAGGGTACAATAAATGGTACTCATTTGCATTATGAGTTCCACAGTAAATCCCCTAAATTTTCTGAATAGGAAAGGCTTCCACTCGCTGAATGTAAAGATTGTGTGTGACCAGAATCAAAGAATTTTGCATGCAAATGCCAGACTTGCTGGAAGTTGTCATGACATATCTGTTCATAGGAATTCTGCCCACCCTGATCTCTTCAAGGAAAAAATCTGAAGGAACTAGATGGCTTGTAGACAGCAAAGCATAACCCCCTGCTACTATGGATCATGACCCCTCTGTGCATTGCAAGAACAGCAACTGAGCAATGATGCGCATGCTTCTACAGAGCTGTAATTGCCTTGATAGATCACTGTCTTGATAGATCAACAAAGGCTCTGCAATATGCTTCTTCACATGTATCCTGCATAGTGATAACTTGCTGCATGCTGCGCAGCTTTGCAGTCCAAAAAGGCTTGGACATGAGGGTTCCTGGGCAGGTGGCCCCAGTTGCTTTGAAGCCAGATGATCATGGCTGGAAGCATCAGGAGGACCGGCTTTTAGAGGATTCCTTAATTATGGATGTAAAGGGCATTAGAACTCAAATAATTAATGAAGTATTCTCATCTATTTAAGTGTCTTACTTTGTTATCACTGCCATCAGATAAAGTCCAAATCATTCCATTTAAATCACATCTTGGAATCTCACCTCACATCAGTTCTTTTTGCTCCTAACTCACTTCATCACCTTCACCACCTAACTCCATTCACCCCCTTCACCACCTAACTCCATTCACTCCCTTCACCACCTAACTCCATTCACCCCCTTCACCACCTAACTCCATTCACCCCCTTCACCACCTAACTCCATTCACCCCCTTCACCACCTAACTCCATTCACCCCCTTCACCACCTAACTCCATTCACTCCCTTCACCACCTAACTCCATTCACCCCCTTCACCACCTAACTCCATTCACTCCCTTCACCACCTAACTCCATTCACCCCCTTCACCACCTAACTCCATTCACCCCCTTCACCACCTAACTCCATTCACCCCCTTCACCACCTAACTCCATTCACCCCCTTCACCACCGAACTCCATTCACCCCCTTCACCACCTAACTCCATTCACTCCCTTCACCATCTAACTCCATTCACCCCCTTCACCACCTAACTCCATTCACCCCCTTCACCACCTAACTCCATTCACTCCCTTCACCACCTAACTCCATTCACCCCCTTCACCACCTCACTCCATTCACCCCCTTCACCACCTAACTCCATTCACTCCCTTCACCACCTAACTCCATTCACCCCCTTCACCACCTAACTCCATTCACTCCCTTCACCACCTAACTCCATTCACTCCCTTCACCACCTAACTCCATTCACTCCTTCACCACCTAACTCCATTCACCCCCTTCACCACCTAACTCCATTCACCCCCTTCACCACCTAACTCCATTCACCCCCTTCACCACCTAACTCCATTCACCCCCTTCACCACCTAACTCCATTCACCCCCTTCACCACCTAACTCCATTCACCCCCTTCACCACCTAACTCCATTCACCCCCTTCACCACCTAACTCCATTCACCCCCTTCACCACCTAACTCCATTCACCCCCTTCACCACCTAACTCCATTCACCCCCTTCACCACCTAACTCCATTCACCCCCTTCACCACCTAACTCCATTCACCCCCTTCACCACCTAACTCCATTCACTCCCTTCACCACCTAACTCCATTCACCCCCTTCACCACCTAACTCCATTCACTCCCTTCACCACCTAACTCCATTCACTCCTTCACCACCTAACTCCATTCACACCCTTCACCACCTAACTCCATTCACCCCCTTCACCACCTAACTCCATTCACCCCCTTCACCACCTAACTCCATTCACCCCCTTCACCACCTAACTCCATTCACCCCCTTCACCACCTAACTCCATTCACTCCCTTCACCATCTAACTCCATTCACTCCCTTCACCACCTAACTCCATTCACCCCCTTCACCACCTAACTCCATTCACCCCCTTCACCACCTAACTCCATTCACTCCATTCACTCCCTTCACCACCTAACTCCATTCACTCCCTTCACCACCTAACTCCATTCACCCCCTTCACCACCTAACTCCATTCACCCCCTTCACCACCTAACTCCATTCACTCCCTTCACCACCTAACTCCATTCACCCCCTTCACCACCTAACTCCATTCACCCCCTTCACCACCTAACTCCATTCACCCCCTTCACCACCTAACTCCATTCACCCCCTTCACCACCTAACTCCATTCACCCCCTTCACCACCTAACTCCATTCACCCCCTTCACCACCTAACTCCATTCACCCCCTTCACCACCTAACTCCATTCACCCCCTTCACCACCTAACTCCATTCACTCCCTTCACCACCGAACTCCATTCACCCCCTTCACCACCTAACTCCATTCACCCCCTTCACCACCTAACTCCATTCACTCCCTTCACCACCTAACTCCATTCACTCCCTTCACCACCTAACTCCATTCACCCCCTTCACCACCTAACTCCATTCACCCCCTTCACCACCTAACTCCATTCACCCCCTTCACCACCTAACTCCATTCACTCCCTTCACCACCTAACTCCATTCACCCCCTTCACCACCTAACTCCATTCACTCCCTTCACCACCTAACTCCATTCACTCCCTTCACCACCTAACTCCATTCACCCCCTTCACCACCTAACTCCATTCACCCCCTTCACCACCTAACTCCATTCACTCCATTCACTCCCTTCACCACCTAACTCCATTCACTCCCTTCACCACCTAACTCCATTCACCCCCTTCACCACCTAACTCCATTCACCCCCTTCACCACCTAACTCCATTCACCCCCTTCACCACCGAACTCCATTCACCCCCTTCACCACCTAACTCCATTCACCCCCTTCACCACCTAACTCCATTCACTCCCTTCACCACCTAACTCCATTCACCCCCTTCACCACCTAACTCCATTCACTCCCTTCACCACCTAACTCCATTCACTCCCTTCACCACCTAACTCCATTCACTCCCTTCACCACCTAACTCCATTCACCCCCTTCACCACCTAACTCCATTCACCCCCTTCACCACCTAACTCCATTCACCCCCTTCACCACCTAACTCCATTCACTCCTTCACCACCTAACTCCATTCACCCCCTTCACCACCTAACTCCATTCACCCCCTTCACCACCTAACTCCATTCACCCCCTTCACCACCGAACTCCATTCACCCCCTTCACCACCTCACTCCATTCACCCCCTTCACCACCTAACTCCATTCACTCCCTTCACCACCTAACTCCATTCACCCCCTTCACCACCTCACTCCATTCACCCCCTTCACCACCTAACTCCATTCACTCCCTTCACCACCTAACTCCATTCACCCCCTTCACCACCTAACTCCATTCACTCCTTCACCACCTAACTCCATTCACTCCCTTCACCACCTAACTCCATTCACCCCCTTCACCACCTAACTCCATTCACTCCTTCACCACCTAACTCCATTCACTCCCTTCACCACCTAACTCCATTCACCCCCTTCACCACCTAACTCCATTCACCCCCTTCACCACCTAACTCCATTCACTCCCTTCACCATCTAACTCCATTCACTCCCTTCACCACCTAACTCCATTCACCCCCTTCACCACCTAACTCCATTCACCCCCTTCACCACCTAACTCCATTCACCCCCTTCACCACCTAACTCCATTCACCCCCTTCACCACCTAACTCCATTCACTCCCTTCACCACCTAACTCCATTCACTCCCTTCACCACCTAACTCCATTCACCCCCTTCACCACCTAACTCCATTCACTCCCTTCACCACCTAACTCCATTCACTCCTTCACCACCTCACTCCATTCACCCCCTTCACCACCTAACTCCATTCACCCCCTTCACCACCTAACTCCATTCACCCCCTTCACCACCTAACTCCATTCACCCCCTTCACCACCTAACTCCATTCACTCCCTTCACCATCTAACTCCATTCACTCCCTTCACCACCTAACTCCATTCACCCCCTTCACCACCTAACTCCATTCACCCCCTTCACCACCGAACTCCATTCACTCCATTCACTCCCTTCACCACCTAACTCCATTCACTCCCTTCACCACCTAACTCCATTCACCCCCTTCACCACCTAACTCCATTCACCCCCTTCACCACCTAACTCCATTCACCCCCTTCACCACCTAACTCCATTCACTCCCTTCACCACCTAACTCCATTCACTCCCTTCACCACCTAACTCCATTCACCCCCTTCACCACCTAACTCCATTCACTCCCTTCACCACCTAACTCCATTCACTCCCTTCACCACCTAACTCCATTCACCCCCTTCACCACCTAACTCCATTCACCCCCTTCACCACCTAACTCCATTTACTCCCTTCACCACCTAACTCCATTCACTCCTTCACCACCTAACTCCATTCACCCCCTTCACCACCTAACTCCATTCACCCCCTTCACCACCTAACTCCATTCACTCCCTTCACCATCTAACTCCATTCACTCCCTTCACCACCTAACTCATTCACCCCCTTCACCACCTAACTCCATTCACTCCCTTCACCACCTAACTCCATTCACCCCCTTCACCACCTAACTCCATTCACCCCCTTCACCACCTAACTCCATTCACCCCCTTCACCACCTAACTCCATTCACTCCCTTCACCACCTAACTCCATTCACCCCCTTCACCACCTAACTCCATTCACCCCTTCACCACCTAACTCCATTCACTCCATTCACCCCTTCACCACCTAACTCCATTCACCCCCTTCACCACCTAACTCCATTCACCCCCTTCACCACCTAACTCCATTCACCCCCTTCACCACCTAACTCCATTCACCCCCTTCACCACCTAACTCCATTCACTCCCTTCACCACCTAACTCCATTCACTCCCTTCACCACCTAACTCCATTCACCCCCTTCACCACCTAACTCCATTCACCCCCTTCACCACCTAACTCCATTCACCCCCTTCACCACCTAACTCCATTCACCCCTTCACCATCTAACTCCATTCACCCCCTTCACCACCTAACTCCATTCACCCCCTTCACCACCTAACACCATTCACCCCCTTCACCACCTAACTCCATTCACCCCCTTCACCACCTAACTCCATTCACCCCCTTCACCACCTAACTCCATTCACCCCCTTCACCACCAAACTCCATTCACCCCCTTCACCACCTAACACCATTCACCCCCTTCACCACCTAACTCCATTCACCCCCTTCACCACCTAACTCCATTCACTCCCTTCACCACCTAACTCCATTCACCCCCTTCACCACCTAACTCCATTCACTCCCTTCACCACCTAACTCCATTCACTCCCTTCACCACCTAACTCCATTCACCCCCTTCACCACCTAACTCCATTCACTCCCTTCACCACCTAACTCCATTCACTCCCTTCACCACCTAACTCCATTCACCCCCTTCACCACCTAACTCCATTCACTCCCTTCACCACCTAACTCCATTCACTCCCTTCACCACCTAACTCCATTCACCCCCTTCACCACCGAACTCCATTCACCCCCTTCACCACCTCACTCCATTCACCCCCTTCACCACCTAACTCCATTCACCCCTTCACCACCGAACTCCATTCACTCCCTTCACCACCTAACTCCATTCACCCCCTTCACCACCTCACTCCATTCACCCCCTTCACCACCTAACTCCATTCACCCCCTTCACCACCTAACTCCATTCACCCCCTTCACCACCTAACTCCATTCACCCCCTTCACCACCTCACTCCATTCACCCCCTTCACCACCTAACTCCATTCACTCCCTTCACCACCTAACTCCATTCACCCCCTTCACCACCGAACTCCATTCACCCCCTTCACCACCTAACTCCATTCACCCCCTTCACCACCTCACTCCATTCACTCCCTTCATCACCTCACTCCATTCACTCCCTTCACCACCTAACTCCATTCACCCCCTTCACCACCTAACTCCATTCACCCCCTTCACCACCTAACTCCATTCACCCCCTTCACCACCTCACTCCATTCACCCCCTTCACCACCTCACTCCATTCACTCCCTTCACCACCTAACTCCATTCACCCCCTTCACCACCTAACTCCATTCACCCCCTTCACCACCTAACTCCATTCACCCCCTTCACCACCTAACTCCATTCACCCCCTTCACCACCTAACTCCATTCACCCCCTTCACCACCTAACTCCATTCACCCCCTTCACCACCTCACTCCATTCACCCCCTTCACCACCTAACTCCATTCACCCCCTTCACCACCTCACTCCATTCACCCCCTTCACCACCTAACTCCATTCACCCCCTTCACCACCTCACTCCATTCACCCCCTTCACCATCTAACTCCATTCACTCCTTCACCACCTAACTCCATTCACCCCCTTCACCACCTAACTCCATTCACTCCCTTCACCACCTCACTCCATTCACCCCCTTCACCACCTAACTCCATTCACTCCCTTCACCACCTAACTCCATTCACCCCCTTCACCACCTAACTCCATTCACCCCCTTCACCACCTAACTCCATTCACCCCCTTCACCACCTCACTCCATTCACCCCCTTCACCACCTAACTCCATTCACTCCTTCACCACCTAACTCCAATCACCCCCTTCACCACCTCACTCCATTCACCCCCTTCACCACCTAACTCCATTCACTCCTTCACCACCTAACTCCATTCACCCCCTTCACCACCTAACTCCATTCACCCCCTTCACCACCTAACTCCATTCACCCCCTTCACCACCTAACTCCATTCACCCCCTTCACCACCTCACTCCATTCACCCCCTTCACCACCTAACTCCATTCACTCCTTCACCACCTAACTCCAATCACCCCCTTCACCACATAACTCCATTCACTCCCTTCACCACCTAACTCCATTCACCCCCTTCACCACCTAACTCCATTCACCCCCTTCACCACCTAACTCCATTCACCCCCTTCACCACCTAACTCCATTCACTCCCTTCACCACCTAACTCCATTCACTCCTTCACCACCTAACTCCATTCACCCCCTTCACCACCTAACTCCATTCACTCCCTTCACCACCTAACTCCATTCACCCCCTTCACCACCTAACTCCATTCACTCCATTCACCACCTAACTCCATTCACCCCCTTCACCACCTAACTCCATTCACTCCCTTCACCACCTAACTCCATTCACCCCCTTCACCACCTAACTCCATTCACCCCCTTCACCACCTAACTCCATTCACCCCCTTCACCACCTAACTCCATTCACTCCCTTCACCACCTAACTCCATTCACCCCCTTCACCACCTAACTCCATTCACTCCCTTCACCACCTAACTCCATTCACCCCCTTCACCACCTAACTCCATTCATCCATTCACCCCCTTCACCACCTAACTCCATTCACCCCCTTCACCACCTAACTCCATTCACCCCCTTCACCACCTAACTCCATTCACCCCCTTCACCACCTAACTCCATTCACCCCCTTCACCACCTAACTCCATTCACTCCCTTCACCACCTAACTCCATTATCTCCCTTCACCACCTAACTCCATTCACCCCCTTCACCACCTCACTCCATTCACCCCCTTCACCACCTAACTCCATTCACTCCTTCACCACCTAACTCCATTCACCCCCTTCACCACCTCACTCCATTCACCCCCTTCACCACCTAACTCCATTCACTCCTTCACCACCTAACTCCATTCACTCCCTTCACCACCTCACTCCATTCACCTCCTTCACCACCTAACTCCATTCACTCCCTTCACCACCTAACTCCATTCACTCCCTTCACCTCCTAACTCCATTCACCCCTTCACCACCTAACTCCATTCATCCATTCACCCCCTTCACCACCTAACTCCATTCACTCCCTTCACCACCTAACTCCATTCACTCCTTCACCACCTAACTCCATTCACCCCCTTCACCACCTCACTCCATTCACCTCCTTCACCACCTAACTCCATTCACTCCTTCACCACCTAACTCCATTCACCCCCTTCACCACCTCACTCCATTCACCTCCTTCACCACCTAACTCCATTCACTCCCTTCACCACCTAACTCCATTCACTCCCTTCACCACCTAACTCCATTCACTCCCTTCACCACCTAACTCCATTCACCCCCTTCACCACCTAACTCCATTCACTCCTTCACCACCTAACTCCATTCACTCCCTTCACCACCTAACTCCATTCACCCCCTTCACCACCTAACTCCATTCACCCCCTTCACCACCTCACTCCATTCACCCCCTTCACCACCTAACTCCATTCACCCCCTTCACCACCTAACTCCATTCACTCCTTCACCACCTAACTCCATTCACTCCCTTCACCACCTAACTCCATTCACCACCTTCACCACCTAACTCCATTCACCCCCTTCACCACCTCACTCCATTCACTCCCTTCACCACCTAACTCCATTCACCCCCTTCACCACATAACTCCATTCACCCCCTTCACCACCTAACTCCATTCTCCCCTTCACCACCTAACTCCATTCACCCCCTTCACCACCTAACTCCATTCACCCCCTTCACCACCTAACTCCATTCACCCCCTTCACCACCGAACTCCATTCACCCCCTTCACCACCTAACTCCATTCACTCCCTTCACCACCTAACTCCATTCACTCCCTTCACCACCTAACTCCATTCACCCCCTTCACCACCTAACTCCATTCACTCCCTTCACCACCTAACTCCATTCACCCCCTTCACCACCTAACTCCATTCACTCCCTTCACCACCTAACTCCATTCACCACCTTCACCACCTAACTCCATTCACCCCCTTCACCACCTCACTCCATTCACTCCCTTCACCACCTAACTCCATTCACTCCCTTCACCACCTAACTCCATTCACCACCTTCACCACCGAACTCCATTCACTCCCTTCACCACCTAACTCCATTCACCCCCTTCACCACCTAACTCCATTCACCCCCTTCACCACCTAACTCCATTCACCCCCTTCACCACCTAACTCCATTCACCCCCTTCACCACCTAACTCCATTCACCCCCTTCACCACCTAACTCCATTCACTCCATTCACTCCCTTCACCACCTAACTCCATTCACTCCCTTCACCACCTAACTCCATTCACTCCCTTCACCACCTAACTCCAATCACCCCCTTCACCACCTAACTCCATTCACTCCCTTCACCACCTCACTCCATTCACTCCCTTCACCACCTCACTCCATTCACTCCCTTCACCACCTAACTCCATTCACTCCCTTCACCACCTAACTCCATTCACTCCCTTCACCACCGAACTCCATTCACCACCTTCACCACCTAACTCCATTCACCCCCTTCACCACCTCACTCCATTCACTCCATTCACTCCCTTCACCACCTAACTCCATTCACTCCCTTCACCACCTCACTCCATTCACTCCCTTCACCACCTCACTCCATTCACTCCCTTCACCACCTAACTCCATTCACCACCTTCAA